>NC_090257.1:7670444-7720444 GCF_037325665.1 Littorina saxatilis | reverse complement strand
TTAATGAGAGCTTTGGTAGGTTGCACCGAAACACTGCACTAAATCTTTGCCAAACTGAATGTGACATGCCACATTTTGGCTAAGACTATACTAGCATCGACAACGAGATCGTTTTCTCTGCTTCAACTTGATGTCATCTTTGTCGGGACAAGAATGCTTGAAGACACTGTTGGGACATGATTAGATGACGGTCTTCAGAGGATCCTTGTTTTTCGCAGGCTGATTTCCATCCCTGCAGATTTTGGAAATCAAGACTTTTCTTCTAAATTGGGTCACACAGACAAGAGACATTTCGCCAAGATTTCTAGACTTGTTTGCTGCTCTGACAGAGATATCCTGGCTATATCTGCACATCTGGTGTGATCACTGACCATGTTTCCCACACTCCATCTAAGGTGAGTTTTTAATACTTCAAAAAGAAATGAAAAATAATAATGTTAATCCCAAAAAGACACTGAAGACAAGGCGGGGAGGATTATCTTTTTGATTGGCACAACAACTGGGAAGAACGACTTGTTCAGTGCAACTGGTGGAAATGTATATAATTATGTAAGTATAATCTGTTAACTGCTAAGAGAGGTAGACGTTGCTTCAAAATAAATGTCTAATACAAATTAGGAATTAATCATTTTTATTTTCAAACAAATCACAAGAACTCCCAGGTCGTGTTGACCTTTTAAAGGGCTTAAGTGTGCAGAAGAGCAGAAAATGCTAATTTAACTCTTATTCCTAAAATATTAAATTGGTGTCTCTGAAGAAAGGTGTAAGGAATGATTAAATGGGATTATTTAAAGGCAATTGCCAATTTTGAAAACTTTTTTTGTTTTAGAATTGTAGTCTAAAAGCATAGTTGTTATCCAGCACGAATTAAATTGGTATAACCAAGCAACACTAAATGGATCAACGTTAAAATCAATGTTTAAAAAGCAATAGATTGAAATTCAACGTCATCCCAACGTTCTGCTTAAATATTTTTTATTAAACTGAACATTCTTTTTTTTACAAATAAACTATGAAAACAGAATATCTATCTATCTATCTATCTATCTATCTATCTATCTATCTATCTATCTATCTATCTATCTATCTATCTATCTATCTATCTATCTATCTATCTATCTATCTATCTATCTATCTATCTATCTATCTATCTATCTATCTATCTATCTATCTATCTATCTATCTATCTATCTATCTATCTATCTATCTATCTATCTATCTATCTATCTATCTATCTATCTATCTATCTATCTATCTATCATCTATCCATCTATCCATCTATCTATTTTATTATCTCCATCTGTTTGTCTGTCTGTCTGTCTGTCTGTCTGTCTGTCTGTCTGTCTGTTTGTCTTAACAGAGTTAAATCAAAGTGGGGTTTTGTTATTTCACAAAAACAATATGATTGAGAACTTTTACCGAAAGCACAACTTCACTCAAACCTCAGAAACTGCGTCACATGTTTTATTTGTCGGCACTATGTCTAGATATTCAATTAAATAAATATAATGAACCAAAAAATGTTTGTGAAAAACATTTACAAGGCTAACACACAACTCAAGTCTGATAACTAAGTAACTAAGTAAGTAAGTAAGTAAGTAAGTAAGTAAGTAAGTAAGTAAGTAAGTAAGTAACTAACTAACTAACTAACTAACTAACTAACTAACTAACTAACTAACTAACTAACTAACTAACTAACTAACTAACTAACTAACTATTTAGTGTGCCGCTTTTTTCATCAATAATTGTAGTAAGACGCTTAAAATGGCCTTTTTATCGTCAGATGATTTATCTATTAGTTATTTTGTTATTTTTCTATTTATTTATTTTATTCATTTAGGTAGTAATTTATTTATTGTTTGATTGATTAATTTATTTGTGTATTTATTTATGTATTCATTTATGTATTTATCTAATAATGTATGTGTTTACATATATGTGTATTTATGTATTTACTTATACACTTATTTATTTATATATTTACTTTGATATATATATGTATATATTTACTTATTTACTGAGTTTTATTTTTGCCTGATAGATAATCGATTAATATTGATGGATGTTTGGTTGACAGATTTCTTTATTGTCTTTTAATTTTGGATTAGGTGGTGATAGGGGAAGGATAGGAGATGGCAGTTCCTTTTTTTGTATATGGTTTATTTAACAAGTTGCTGTTGGTATTTCTTGTTAACTCTTGCAAAACATTTTTTTTTAACATTTTATCCCTCCGTTAAATTATTAATTCTGCAATGTTTCCTTATCTGTTTTTATCTGTTTCTACTCTTTCTTCGTTGGCTTCTTTTCCTGTCTGTATTTGCCTGTCTGTCTGTCTGTCTTCATATCTTCATTTCTATTTTTCTTTCTTTGTTTCTGTGTTTCTTTCGTTGTTTGTTTGTTTGTTTGTTTGTTTATTTCTTTCTTTCTTTCTTTCTTCCCTTCTTTCCTTCTATCTTTCTTTCTTTCTTTCATTCTTTTCTTTTCTTTCTTATTCTATTCTTTTTCTCTTTCCCTCCGTCGTTCTTCCTTTCGTTGTTTTGGTTCCATGGCATGTGCATTTCCTATTAATTCATTTAATATGAAGAAACTGATTCTTTCGTCCGACACTGAATCCTTCTGCCGAATGAAATATTTCTTATGTTGTGAATATTTAAAGCATACAGTATATGAGTCTTTGAAGGAAGAGTTTCGATCCTTCTTAAAATCATACCACCATACGCAATACCTGCAACCGTAAAACACATACAGACAAAATAACTAAAGCAAAAATAAATGTAAATGAACGAATAAATTAACAAGTAACTAATAAATGAACAATTAAAGAACGAAAGAAAGAAACAAACAAACAAACAAACAAACAAACAAATAAATAAATGCATAAATAAATAAATAATAAATAATAAATAATACATAAATAAATGAATAAATGAATACATAAATAAATTGATAAATAAATAAATAAATAAATAAATAAATAAATAAATAAATTTCTTTATTTATTTGGTGTTTAACGTCGTTTTCAACCACGAAGGTTATATCGCGACGGGGAAAAGAGGGAAGATGGGATAGAGCCACTTGTTAATTGTTTTTTGTAAATACATAAATAAATAAACAGATAGATAAATAAAACAAATAAATAATACATCAATAGATAATCAATTAATGAGAAAAAAAATATAGCAAAGAAAAAACACATGTTTCCGCTCTGCCTCCCAAAATAAATTTGTCAAAGCTCCTAAGTATCAGAGGGACGATCATGGTGGCCGCTGTCTTTCAGTCGCAGCTGATCATATCTGGAACAAACTCCCTTTGTCTCTACGTCTCAGTCCATCTCTGCCTTCTTTCAAAGCAAATCTCAAGACTCACCTCTCAATGTTGATGATGTAGTTGTCGCGACCCTGTGAATGTGCACTTTCGGATGAACAATGTTTACTGTGTGTGTGTGTGTGTGTGTGTGTGTGTGTGTGTGTGTGTGTGTGTGTGTGTGTGTGTGTGTGTGTGTATGCGTGTGCGTGTGTGTGGGCATGTGTGTGTGTGTGTGTGTGTGTGTGTGTGTGTGTGTGTGTGTGTGTGTGTGTGTGTGTGTGTGTGCATTATAATTGTTGTGTATACTGAGAGTTCGTTCCTGTAAGAGCCTCTGGATTTTTGTAACATTTATGTTTTGTTTTTGGATTTGTTGTAAAGTGTTTATGATTGTGTTCTATTCCGTCAATGGCGTCATTCTGGTAATGATGTTGTTATTGCTTTTGTAAAGCGCTTTGTGTGTTCGAAAGCGCTATAGAAATCACCATTATTATTATTATTATTATTATTATTATTATTATTATTATTATTATTATTATGTACATATATTAATAAGTAGATAAATGCAAAAGTAATGTTATAAACAAAACAGAAAAAAAACAATCAGTGTTATGTTTTTTCTTTGTTACAACGTTAGTACGTCAAATAAATACACATATCTATGTAATAGTTAATACGAAAATAGCATTCATCTATGACACTGTTCGTCTTAGGCTCAGAAAAACACATTAGGCTTACAACAACTATCTAAAGATTCATGTATTATTCATGAACAAATAACACTAAGTCGCCTCAATGTCCAAATGATACTCGGAAACAAATTACATTGTTCATGCAATACTCAAAAACAGATAACACTAAGCCATCCACTGATTCATGTCATACTCTAAAATGACACTAAGTCATCAAACTAATTCTGAAATAGCCATAGGTAAATGCCACCAAGCTATTTAAGTATCATGTTTTCCTCACAAACAAATAACACTAACACATCGAGCTATATACACGGTTTACTCAGAGACAAATAACACTGAGAAATTCCACTGTGTACGTACTGTATAATGTTATATCAGCAAACAAATAACAACAAAAAATATCTCACTGTTTATGAAAGCAACACCAAGCCATATTTGAAGCCATGCTCTTATCCTTGTGATACTCAACAAGACAATGGCAATGACGATGAGGATGACGATGACGATGACAATGATAATGACGACGACAATGACGATGACAATGACATTACTTTATTCAACGAGGGTAATAACGCGAGTAAACAGTGATATGGACATTAAGCAATCAAACTATTCATGTGATGGTAAACAATGAGCCACCTGATAATTCATCTTATTCTCATAGACAAATAACAGGAAGCTGACTAACTCTCCATGGAATACTTAAACGTAAAAAACACCAAATCATCTAACGGTTAATTTAACACCCAGAAACAAAGGAAACTAAGCCGTCTAGCCATCCGTGTTATACTTATAACAACAGTAACAGAATTGTATCGAACTGTTTTAAAAAATGAAAATAAAACACAAACGAGAATAAGTCATCTAAATAACCACGTCGTTCTTATAAAAAGAAGCATACTTAAGTCACCGAACTGTCAATAGTATACTCAGAAACAAATGTCACAAAGCAATCTAAGAATCCCTGTAATATTCTTAAACAAATTACACTTAGCTGACTAAACACAACTAAAATGTTATACTCTGTCTCAGAAGAAATTAAAACCATCACAGTATTCATTTAATATGATGATTCTAGTACCAGAACATAGGACCCAGTCATATCACTGTCAATGTAACACTCATAAACAACAAGAAATTCCTCCGAGGTAGGAAAAACACCCCCGTCCTTACCATTCTCACTGCCACCAACTGAGAAGGTTATTTCCCTTTGACCATTAATATGTCCCTATATAAGTCCTTGTAGAATCTTAATCCACCAATAACTCCCTAACCGTGTGTTTGACTGGTCCCAATTTTTGTAAGGACCGTCTCAGGAATGTATAGAACCTGTTCACCAAGTTTGGTGACGATCGGTCCTTTCATGCTTGAGATCTATATGCGAACACAAACACACAAACACACAAACAAACACATCGACCGAATCCTATACACACCCCTATACCGGGGGTGTAAATACACTGAGCTACGTAACTACCCATGCATTATTAGTAAACAAATGAGACTAAGCCACCTAACTATCCGGGTATACTCAGAGGCAACAAACACTGAGCCATCTGACTACCTGGGTAATACTGTCGTAATATAACACACGGTTATCCATTTAATACTCAGAAGGAAATATCACAAAGTCATCTGACCGTTCTAGTAATACTCAGAGACAAATACTACTAGACCGTCTAACTCTCCGTGGGATATTTATATTATGATAATACAAAGTCATTTAACTCTCCGAGTAACTCAGTAACAATTAACACAAACCCTAATGACTATGCTTTGGGTAATCACAAACCAACGAAATAGAAAAGAAAACCCCGCTATACTTCTACTTATCTTTGTGTGTGTGTGTGTGTCTCGCTCTCCTCTCTCTCTCTCTCTCTCTCTCTCTCTCTCTCTCTCTCTCTCTCTCTCTCTCTCTCTCTCTCTCTCTCTCTCTCTCTCTCTCTCTCTCACTTTTTGTTTAAATCATTGTAAAAACCAAAACAATGGTTATGAAATTAAACCATCCATCCATCCATCCATCTCTCTCTCTCTCTCTCTCTCTCTCTCTCTCTCTCTCTCTCTCTCTCTTCTCTACCTCTTCTCTACCTGAGACAGACATCGACAAGCCATCATTTGTTCACCTCACACCAGGTTCGGCGTCAGAGTGGGATAAACACTGCATGAATATTCAACAGGTGGTATAAAACAGCGGGATATTGACAGTAGACATGCCATCGAAAAACACGAAGGTTTAGGGAGCCAGCCTGTAAACCCATTGGGTGAGGTTCTCCATTGGATTTTATTGGAAATTATGACACAATGATGTTTATGATGGGGAATTCTAATGGGGAGGAAACGGCTTGATATAAAACCTGTAATTTTTTCTTGCCCCCCCCCCCCCCTCTCTCTCTCTCTCTCTCTCTCTCTCTCTCTCTCTCTCTCTCTCTCTCTCTCTCTCTCTCTCTCTCTCTCTCTCTCAATAATAATAATTGCACATAATGCAACTAAACATGTGCTGAATGGTTCATCAATTCATTTAAAATGTATGTGCATGTTAAACAGAATTATAATAATATGCAGATCTAAATTAAGTTATGTTAAAAATTGACACTTTTTATCATTGGAAATTGTACTTAAAATGCAGCATGACAATTTATTTTTTAAATTTGTATCTGTATATACAGTTATAATGTATTAAGTTTGATGTGATAGTTCTTTGATTATATTGTTTTCTGTTCTTGTTGACCTTATATTAGGGCGAGGGCTGGATGTAAAAAAGCAATATTCTTGCTTATCTATTACCCTCGATAATAAAGATTTTGTCTTGTCTTGTCTTGTCTTGTCTTGTCTCTCTCTCTCTCTCTCTCTCTCTCTCTCTCTCTCTCTCTCTCTCTCTCTCTCTCTCTCTCTCTCTCTCTCCGCCTTTATTTCCTCTCCTTCGACGTCATCAGAGTCTTAAAGGTGTACTGGATATTTTATGAGCAACACCGTTCTCTTTACTTTCATTACAAATCTTGCAGAATCATTCCCTCATAAGAATTATGCATATGTCCAACGTCCGCGCGGGCGCGCGCACACATTCATCGCGCACCACCCCCCCCCCCCCACACACACACACACACATACACTGACACACATACACACACACACATACACACACACATACGCACGCACGCACGCACACGCACACACACACACACACACATGCGCGCACATACATACACACACACACACACACACACACACACACACACACACACACACACACACACACACACACACACACACACACGCACACATTGGTGCTCATGCACTGACATACTCGTGCACAAATAAACTGATGCACGTCAAATTCATTCTTTCCAACGACCATCCACCCCTCTTTTTGTGTTAATTGCTTGTTACATTTATTTCCCTATGTTTGATTTCCACAAATATTATCGTTGTTGTTGTTGTTGTTGCTGCTGTTCCTTCTGCTGCTGCTGTTATAAATGTTGTTGTTGATAAATCAACAGTTACGGAGATATTCTGGACAGGTCGCACTTTATTAACACAAAGCGTGGCCTTTCACTGATTTAGTACAACAAGCAACATTTTCCATAATATACTAAGAGGAGGAGAGAAAGAGAAGTAAAAACACAACTCCTATAACTACTAACACTGCATGCCGGGGAGGCATTGAAACGATGCATACATTGGGAGAAGGGGGATGAACAAGAAGATGCTTAAAAACGACTTGACGTTTACGTTTCTGCTCTTTATGTGTCTGTTAGCGGGGTAAAATGAATATGATGGGGTTCCTTCTTAATGTGAGGAGAGCTTTTCTAGCAATACCCGCAGGTTTTATAATGATCTCTAGTTGTATCCGTTTCCATTTTCCCCTCTGTGTCTCTTGCTGTCTTCTGTCTCTGTCTGCTACTGTTTATTTTTCGCCCTTATACTTGTATGTCTGTATCTTTGTACTCTGCTTCTGTGTGTCCTCTCTGTCCGTCTGTACGTCTGTCTGCCTGCCTGAATGTCTGTCTGTCTGTCTGTCTGTCTGTCTGTCTGTCTGTCTGTCTCTCTCTCTCTCTCTCTCTCTCTCTCTCTCTCAATCTATGTCTCCCTGTGTCTTTCTCTATGTCTCCCTCTACCTTTCTAGCTCTCTCTCTCTCTCTCTCTCTCTCTCTCTCTGTCTCTGTCTCTCTCTCTCTCTCTCTCTCTCTCTCTCTCTAGTTTCTCTGTCTTTGTATCTGTCTCTTTCCTCTCTCTGTGTGTCTCTCTGTCTCTGTCTCTGTCTGTCTCTCTGTGTGTGTCTCTCTCTCTCTCTCTCTGTTTCTCTCTGTCTGTCTGTCTGTCTGTCTCTCTCTCTCTCTCTCTGTCTCTCTCTGTCTCTCTCTGTCTCTCTCTGTCTCTCTCTCAAATACAGGTCAATTCAATTCAATTCTCTCTCTCTGTCTCTCTCTCTGTCTCTCTCTCTGTCTCTCTCTCTCTCTCTCTCTCTCTCTCTTGTCCCCTACTTTCTGCTATCCTTCCTGAAAAATACACATTTCAAGTTTCAAATTAAATTTGTATGTGGGCTTGAAGAGCATAAAAACAGGAAGTGTTCTTCATTGTTACCTCCTTACTGCACGCTGAATTTTCTCAAACACTATTTTTGTTTTGACGCTGCGTTTTGCACCTTTGTTCCATTCAGTTAACGCTCGCACATGCTGTTCTCCCTGCATACGCAGCATTTGTCCGTGTCCTGTTTATAATTACACTCTGTTAAGCAGCATTAATGAAGCAGTGCAAAAAAATAAGAGCAGGCGTATTTTATGAACTATGAACTCCTTGTTAGGCTGAACAGGGTCAAACATCGTGATCCTTGACTTTAATCATTTACGGGGGTCATGCCGTCGTTGGCGTAAATTTGAAATTTGAGCGTGGCGTGCATCTCAAAGGTAGAGTTTCAGGAAATTGCTCGATCTTCGAGCTGCGGTTAGTGGGAAGTGAAACAAACACACGGCCTTTTTCATGAAAAAACCAATCGATAATTTCTGTTTCTTGTGTGGTTGTTTTGGGATTTGTTTCTGTTGTATTGAGAGAAAAAAAAATGTTGAGTGCTTCATTAATTTCTGATTTAGTTCTTAAGTACCTTACTCATTTAAGCCTTGACAATATTTCAGTTGAAAAGGAAAACAGAACATGACATTATTAATAATTGCAAACATGTGGTAAGAGGAAAAGGCTGATGCATGGCAGTGGTTATATATGACCCTCCACCACGAAATGAGTCGCATGTCACCATTGCATGATTTTCTTATTTTTACATTTTCTTAACGAGTTTTTTATGCTCTATCCAGTGGTGAAAACCGTTTTAGAAAAGAACGAAAACTGTTTGAGTTATAAGCCTGTGACTAAGGTGACCCTCACACTGTTACCAGACACTCAAGCCTAGCGCAGAACCGCGCGAGGTGACATGCGACTCATTTCGTGGTGGAGGGTCACATATATGCAAATGCGTTTTAACATCTTGGTAAACAAAACAAAAAAAGTCATGCAAGTGTTGCATCATTTTATAGATATCGTGATAGGTTCCATTGTGTGTGTACTTTTGGTGATAACTTGGCCAAATAACTTGTCCATGTGAGTAATTAAGATTAAATAACGAATGTAGCCAAAGTTTGTAGAATATTTCTAGTTGTGTTTCTCTGCACAGGATTATAGAAGAAGACACGTATATTTTTTTCACGTATGACTATTTTTTGTCCTTTTGTATAATGTAAAAGTTTTTTCTGAACCACATGTAAATGAGAGAGTATGTGTGCAAACAGAAACTACAGTTACCATGTTTGTTATCTTGTGTTTTATTAATTGAATAAAAAAAGAACGTCAAAAAAAGAGGGGAAAAAAAGAAGAAGAAGCCAAGTAAACAGCTTATCAACAAAAGTAAAATAAACTAATCAAGAAATAATTTAACAATGTACGCTAAAAATATGTGACCCTCCACCACAAAATGAGTCGGATGTCACCTCGCGCGGTTCTGCGCTAGGCTTAATAGAAGTCCGGGGGGACTGTGGTAAAAGTGTGAGGGTCACCTCAGTCATAGGCTTATAACTCAAAAAGTTTTCGCTCTTTTCTAAAACGGTTTTTACCACTGGATAGAGCATAAAACACTCATTTGGAAAATGTAAAAATATGAAAATCATGCAAAGATGACATGCGACTCATTCCGTGGTGGAGGGTCACATATTACATTCACCAAGAACCAGAAACAGGGAATTTGTTATATACACTACTTTCAGTTATTTTTTCTTTCATTTTCATTACTTTATTGTCCCATCGCTGGACAATTTTGAGTCGCTTCCTCCCAGTGGGAAGCTAGCAGCAACGGAGTCGCGCTACCCAGGTGTCTGCGTGTTTAGGTGTATTCCACCTGCACTTATGGCAGAATGACCAAGGTCTTTAACGTGCCACAGTGGTGACACGGGGGTGGAACATGGAAACCCAATAATCCAGCAAACAAACGAGGACATTTCTCAGGCCATCAATTTAGTTTTAGGTCGTCATCCAATGAGGAATAAGTGGGAGATAAAACTCTAAACCAAAAAAAAGAGGGTAGCGGAAAAACACAATCAAAAAGATAAAATCTGTGGTTATTAAAAAAAATAAATAATTATTTTACTCCATTAATTAAACAATACTTTGTAAAAATAGAAAAAATAAAACAAACACAACCAAACCAGTTTAAAGAATTCAATATCAACAAATACAGGAGAACAACCGAACACCCGAGTTGAATAACACAACACAAATTAATGCGAACGACCTAAACAAAAAGGTTTGAAACAAAAAAAACAAAAAAGACGTTATCCCATTATTCTTGATTTCTGCGAAGGGATAGGCTAATAAGAGAGAAAAGCTAGAACAGACATATCGTTTAATCTCTGATGAGTACTTGCGTGTGTTTAAATAGGCCAGTGTGATAATTTCATGTCAGTCATGAAACAAACGGTTTTCAAATTATTTTTGTTTGTCGAGTCCACTTAGTCCAAACTCGTGCAAGCACTTATGGGCGATTGTTTTCTTTCCTCCAACAATCTTTGTCCACTCAATTTCAATCTTGGTGCCTTTTCAAACCCAATCTTGTCAAGAATTCATTATATTCTGTGTCACATATCACCTTTTTTTTCCTTCGGCCATAGTCCTTGTCTACGCGTGCGCGGGCGTATGCCACCTCTTTCGTTGACAAATAAACACACGTGTACCTTGGACAGCGCATGCGCTAGCGCCACGTGACCAACGCTCGCGCTGTAGCCACGTGCGTAATTTGTCGATCTCATCTTACAAGTCTGAATGCAAAAAAATTGTGACAGTGTCCTTTCTTGTTGCTGTTCTGCTTGTTGCTCTGTATCAGGTTAAAGTCTTGCTTGTTTGTGTGTGGTTAATAGCATGCTAAATTCACAATGGCGTCATTTTGGAAGGGACACAACTCCCGCTGCCTTTTATTCAAAACTGTGTATAAACAACGTTTAAAAAACAACAACTGTAGATTTAATCAGTTGAAAAAAAGTTCATCTGTAGAGAGCCTCAATATGTTATGAATTCCTTGATGCTTATCGGTGTGTTTGTTTTCTTCTTCTCTTTTGTTTTCTTCGCGGGTAGTCAATAGCAACGGCAGCCACAAAGCTATTGCATTAGCCTTGTATTTTAATTATGTCTTGAAGTTCTTTGAGTTATTTTTATAATTCTTCGTCGGAGGAAATACTCAAAAAGGACGATTTTAATCTCTATCCAAAAGAAAACAAAGTGGCATCGCAAATGAATACGCAGATAAATATAGTGTTTTCTTCTAACTGGTACAGAAAACAGAAAATGCATGAGCACGAACACCGGCACTTTGGGTCATTGAAAAAGACCATGTTCTCAGTGTAAAGACGTCACCTTTATTGTAAGAGCTCAAATCCCAATAATAAGCAATTGTATAATAAACCTCTTCACCGCCCCCCCACCTCCACCTCTTTCTCTCTCCTCCCTATCTCCATTTCTCTCTCTCGCTCTCACTCTCTTGTTCCATGTTTACTTCTTTCTATCTTTCTTTCTTGCTTTCTTTCTTTCTTTCTTTACATTCTATCTATATATTCCTTCATTTATTCATTCCTCCATTCATTCATGTATTCCCTTTTATTATTAATGTATTGATTTATTTAATTATTCATTCACATCTTCTGTCTTGCTTTATTTACGTATTTTTTTATGTATTTATTTGCTTATTTATTTATTTATGTATTTATTAATATATTTATTTGTTTATTTAATTATATATATTTTGTATTCCTTTGTTATCTTGTTTTGTCTTTGTTATTTGATGCATTTATTATTCTATTTTGATTTGATTTTCGTTAATTTTTTCAACTTTATCAACTTGGCAGTAACATTGTCTCATTTGTTTGTAATATTACAAGGCGTATTATCATTTTACCTTCTGTGCAGTATTAGTGCCAACGATCATATTTAACTTTTTCAAAGACAGGCGCTTTCTATATTTCTACTTGTCCTTTATCTCCCGGTCTTCACCTTCTAGCTCTGAAGTATCCCTTTCAAATTAATGTGGATGAATATTTCCGCCATCCTGTTTATTTCTTGAATGTTAAACTGTGAAGGATCCGCTTGTATAGGCAGTGTGCTTGAGTACATATACAAATAACATGTGTACATGTGTCACGATATTAAAATCTAATCACGTTTGGTTTAAATCGATAGATACACTGACTCTTGAGCCAAACAACGAGGAGGAATTGAATCAAATTTACATGCCCGTTCTTCATTGATTTAAAAAAATAAAAAAATAAAAAATAAAAAAGCCATCATGAAGAACGTGCCAACGACATAGATCAAGGCTGCAATCAATTCTACCCATTCCAAACTGTTCCCACCCAAACCCTCTATACCTCTAGCTCCCCCTTATCGTCTTCTCTTATGCCCTTCCGCCTGAGCGCTTGATCAGGCTTTTATTCGTCTTTTGCGCGGTGTACGGCCGTGAAATACAGCTAACAATTATAGCCGACCCGTAATCTCATTAAGGAATTTTGCAAAATTCATCTGCCGGCTCCCGTTTCGCCGAAACCCAACACCGTCCTTTCAAGCTGAAGTCGAGCCGCGAGGATTATCGGTCCCTGCTCTGTTCTCCGCCAGAAGGCGGAGCGGGCGGCTTTGGGACAAACCGTGGACAAGCGAAGCAAGAAATTGCGCCTGTCAGTCACAAGAAAGGACCACCACCCGCTTAAAAAAGATGACACCGCGGGTCGAATTGGCGTACCTCAATCGCTCAGGCAATGAACGGTCTTTTTTCTCTCCTTTTCACGCCCTCATGGTTGTCTGTTTTGGGGGAAGTGATTAATTATTCATTGAAAAGTGCATTGCGGGAAGGGGGTTGTTGACTGAAAGTCATTCTGCTGCAACACGATTACACAATACCGCGTAATTGTTTGACAGGTGCATGTGATTATTTTCTGAATTCCTCACCAACAGTAAGTTGCTTCTTTGTTTCTAACTTACTCAACTTCCTGTCTTTCTTTCGTAACACAGTCAAGGTTGTTAGGGCAAAAAACAAGCAGAATTCATTCCACTTTTCTTCTTTGTTTCTTTGTTTCTTTCTCTTTCTTTTTTTGTTTCTATCTTTCCTTCTCTCTTTGTTTTCTTTTCTTTGTTTTTTCTTTGTTTCTTGCTTGCTTTCTTTGTTTCTTTCTTCCTTTAGTTCTTCTGTTATTTCTACAATCGTTGTAATATAATAATAATAATAATAATAATAATAATAATAAGAAGAAGAACATTTATATAGCGCTAAATCAAAAACTTTCGTTAAAAAGGCTTGCTCTAAGCGCTTGACATCTAAACTAAAACGTCATTCACACTCTTTACAATGATGTACAAGAACTTCATGTCACACTCTTTCATTCAGTATAGCACCATTCACACAGTTGTTATTCTGTACAAGACAATAAGTTAGTCTAACATTTAAAATGTTCATAAGATAAAAACAAGAGAAAACCAGACTGATTAAAACAACTGCTTAGTGCTAACAAAGCATGAATCTTAATGATAACGTAATACATGTTTAACTGTTAAGACCATAAAAAAAATATAAAAAAATATATATATATATAATGCTTTGAGCACGTCAACACACACACACACACCTTTAGTGCTATTTAAACCTACACAAAATGTCCCGTGTTAACAAAACAACTAATGAACATTACATGAAGCCTTCTTATACTGAAACCATGCTTGCAATTGTTGTCTGTCGCTTTCTCCTTTCAAACTGTTAGCATACACTGCACTGATTTTTTTCTCTCAATATTCCGAATAAAATTGTACTAAATAAACGATTCCTAAATTACCTCCCAAATTGTAGACATGATGTCAGCCTACAAAGGAATATATTCGCAATGATGTCGTTTGGAATAGGCAGCCCGCAAAACGCATACACTTTTTGCACATTTGCCTAACACTTTCCAGATAATTATTTCAGCAAAGCCGTCGAAAGTTTTTCAAGAAGGGGGAATGGCAACGTCACAAGGATTGCTTTGAAGGCACATCTCTGTTCACGAAAACATTTCGAATCTCCATCTCAGATCTGACCAGGCTTTGACAATGGATAAGACCATCCCTCCACTTGGTCACATACCAGAGTTTGAGTTCCGCTGAAGGACACGGTTTTCATGGGTAAAACACAAACCACACCGGTGGTCATCAAGTAACAAGTTACTCAAGGCACTCGTGTAAATTCACAAGTTCTCTTACCAGGGCTAGCAGGGTAAAGACTGGGTGGCCGAGTGGTAACGCACTTGCGCTCGGAAGCGAGAGGTTGCGTGTTCGACCCTGGGTCAGGCCGCAATTTTCTCCCCCCTTTCCTATCCTAGGTGGTGGGGTTCAAGTGCTAGTCTTTCGGATGAGACGAAAAACCGAGGTCCCTTCGTGTACACTACATTGGGGTGTGCACGTTAAAGATCCCACGATTGACAAAAGGGTCTTTCCTGGCAAAATTGTATAGGCATAGATAAAAATGTCCACCAAATACCCGTTTGACTTGGAATAATAGGCCGTGAAAGGTGAATGTTCGCCTAATAGGCTTGAAGTTTGCTGGTCGATGTGAATGCGTTATATATTGTGTGTAAAAAATGTCTGTTTGTCTGTCTGTCTGTAAAAAAATTCCATTTCAAACGGCAGAAATTAATATGTAAAGCGCGGAGAGCACAGTTGTGGTTCGCGCTATATAAGCTCCCCATAATAATAATAATAATAAAGCAGGTCATCTCTGTTTAAAGCCCTCGACATTAAATGGGTTCATGGTGGAAAACTTAACCAATATGCTTAACCTCGAAAAGTTCGCGATCGCGCAAATTCTCCGGCTCTCCATGAACCGTACCCTCTTCGGTTCGCAGGTCCTCTATACCAAACATCCTCGACAGGAATAATACAAAATTAGTGCTCACAGGCAAAATTAAACATACGACGGACATGAGTTGTGTACTACGATACGTATAATCTCGGCAGCTATACGTGAGTCATTGTACTGTAGTAATAAGATTGGATTCATTTACCTCGCTCACAAAAGTCGCGAAGTCTCCTACTTCCTAATAGCAGTTGAACCGTCCCCCCTCAAGCACCCAGAGATGGGACGACATCCATTCATCTGAGACTTGATCTTTGCCGATCTCTTCAATGGCGTGAGATGGTTGTCCCAGAGACGGCTGGATAGGCGTCAAAGTGGCACGCGAACCCTCACAAACGAAGCGTATTGTGCCCTGCGTTTACAATTTCTCCAGCGAGGGGTAGAATGGCTTTATAATGAAGTGTCCCTTTTTCCGCTCTGGTTAAGCTGAAGTGATAGTGTACACAAACATTGAGGGAGACCCTGTGAAAGAGAGAGAAAAAGGGGTTGGAGAGATGGGGGAAGAACGAGGGAGGGGGGGGGGGGGGAGAGAGAGAGAAGGAAGGAGAGAGAGAGAGAGAGAGAGGGGAGAGAGATGGAAATAGAGAGAGGGAGAGAGAGGAAAGAGATGTGATGAAAATGTGGAGATTAAGAGGTGGAGCGGTGAAAGGAAAAGAGAGAGAGAGAGAGAGAGAGAGAGAGAGAGAGAGAGAGAGAGAGAGAGAGACTCGAGAGAGGGAGAGAGAGAGAGAGAGAGAGAGAGAGAGAGAGAGAGAGAGAGAGAGAGAAGGGGGGAGAGATGGAAATAGAGAGAGAGAGAGAAGGAGGGAGAGAGAAAGAGAGAAAGAGAGAGAGAGGGAGAGAGAAAGAGAGAGAAAAGGAGGGAGAGAGAGAGAAGGAGAGAGAGAGAGAGAGAGAGAGAGAGGGGAGAGAGATGGAAATAGAGAGAGGAAGAGAGAGGAGAGAGATGTGATGAACATGTGGAGATTAAGAGGTGGAGCGGTGAAAGGAAAAGAGAGAGAGAGAGAGAGAGAGAGAGAGAGAGAGAGAGAGAGAGAGAGAGAGAGAGAGAGAGAGAGAGAGAGAGAGAGAGAGAGAGAGAGAGAGAGAGAGAGAGAGAGAGATGCAACAAGTTTCGTTAATTTTGTTGTTGTTGTTATGATTATGTTACTCATTCTTTACTTGTGGACTACTAACCAGTGCTGAAAATACATAAGCGCAAAAAATCTCTAAAGAATTGTATTTAAAGCTATGCTTATGTAACCACTGCATTCACATGTAATTAAATGTGTATGCACAAAACGTATCTTTCGTCTATAGTCAGAGACAAATAAACCCACACAGCCATGTAGATGTAAATGCTTGTACAACTGTGTTTTAATTTTAAATGTGTCAAGCGCAAAGAGCATACTTGTAAAGTTATGATGTTGCGCTATATAAATGCTCATTTATTATTATTATTTAGAAATTAGTTACAACTTAATTAAATCGAATTGATCAAAACCAGTGGTACAATATTGTGAGCACAGCCGAACGGCTAAGAACCAAATACGCTTACAGTTTGGCTATTTTAATACGTATGTACAACAAAATCCCCGAAAGGCTTCGGAGGTCGGTTAGATCGTGGAATTTATTTAAGTAAGAAATTCGCATTTTGTAATGTCCAGGATTTATGTGTGTTTTATTTTATTTTTATTTTTATTTTTATTTTAAAGGTTCTCGTCTACATTTTTGCTTTTTTTCAATAATCTTATGGTTAGATTTCGCAAAAAAGTTATGTCAGATGATGAATGAACCATGGGGAAAAAAGTTATAGAAAAAAAAATATATGTAAAAAAAGATTTTATTTTGGGGTAGCGTGACTCACGCTTCCAATATTTCGTTTTCTGTTTGCTGAGAACATGTGCTTTGCCTAAAAATACTGACTAATCAAATTCATGTCACTATGCTTATAGCCACGCCCAAACAAGTGCAGCATTAGTTTGACACTGGAGCGCTGTCCACGCTTTTTTTTAAACGCACGAAATGCACGGGACTTGAGAGGAGTTTTGCGCTTGACATTTTCCAAATAAGGATATATATCCTACTATGAGTACTACGCTGGAATACTACAATGAATTTTCAAACGGCTACACTGGCTTCGTCTTTCCTGATCGAAAGGGGGTGTATTGTTGATATTTGTAGATAATAGACTCTGCATTTTAATGGTAAAATGGCGATTTCGGTATAAAAATGTAGACAAGGACCTTTAAGGTAGACAAATCTCGATGCAAAATACGCTATTTCAGTGAAGGTATAAATAGAGGGAAAAAGTAAAATAACAAAAGAAAAAAGTAAAGATTAATCCTTTTCCTGTATAAACAGGTAAATACTTGATTTTTCCCGTCACTTTTAAAAAAAATGTTACCCTTATTTTGTTCCCCGATCATCATTTTTTTCCTTTACATTTCAGCACTCCCAGCATTCCTGATCGCGGCCTCAACCGATTTCCGTCAGAAGTGGAGAGAACGTTCGTCAACAGACCCTCTGCGCTGCGTAGTACTCCCGACGATACGTCAAGACCGCGCGCTGACGTCAGTTCCAGGGCTGGCGTCAGAGTTGGTGACGGTAGGGGTGACGTCAGACCCGCTATTCCTGTTTCGCTCAGTGCAGCCATGGCTGGTATGAGACCTCCAGCTTTTGCCGCAGGTAAATAGTCTTTTTTATGTAACTTTTTGTTTGGTTGTTTGTTGCTGTTGTCGTTGTTGTTGTTGTTGTTGTTGTTGTTGTTGTTGTTGTTGTTGTTGTAGTTGTTGTTGTTGTTGTTGTTGTTGTTGTTAATTTCATTGTTGTTGTTGTTTACATTCATTTACTTCTATTGCCTTTTGCGTAAAATGTTTAGTTTGTACAGAAGTTTTATCTAACATTTTGGAACAGCTCCACCTCGAGGCCTTAAGGGTAATTGTCGGAGCAGTTAAAGGAATAAGCCACCAAAAATTATATAACGAATCATGTCAGGCTTCAGTAGTTTAAAACTAAGACTGGAAAAACATACATTAATTTTGTATCATAAAATGGTACATGGGAAATGTTCTCAGAACGTGGCTGATTTAGTGCCTCCTATTGTCTCGACTGTGAACCCCTATCATAGACGAAACCCACTTGAACGGGTCGTACCACCACACAGAACTGAATTGTAGAATAAGTCATTTGTTCCCAGCACTACCCGAACATGGAATTCTCCACCAGATAATATCAAATTAACAAAATCAATTAGCCAGTTTAAACAGTTTTTATGTCGTTCAGATTGTAAAGTTCCTCCTTAATATTATTATGGCAAGAGAAAAGACGGAATTATACACCGCAGACTAAGATTAGAAATGAGCGATTTAAATGATGATAATTTATGGTGAAACGCCACTTAAGTGATAACCCGACTTGTCAGTGCGGATATCGAAATGAAAATGTTGAACAGTATTCATTATTTTGTAGTAATTACGATGACGTCCGAAGACTAACTATACACACATTACCGAATGATCATCAAAATGTACAATGTTTATGGTCTGCCAAACCTACGTTTTACTGAAAACATTGAAATATTCGAAAAGGTACATAGCTTTATAAGGTTAAGTGATAGATTTTAATTACCCTGTGGTCACCATGTCAATGATCCAGTATTTTATTATTGGCAGGTCATGCTGTTTTACGTTTTTACTGATGGTCAAGTTTTGAGTGAATCTTTTTATTAAAGGTTTTTCTGTGTATTCACATGACTAACCTCAGCTTAATTAGTTTGTACGACAATGTAAATGAAATTTTTGCTGCTGCAGAAGCATTGATCTAGCAAGTCTGTGAAAGTCTCTCATCATCTCTCTGACCCATCCACCCTCCTCCCCCGGGATCTCCCCGATATAGCAGTCCTTCCCGTCCTCTGTCACATCCTCTAATTCTTTTGCTGCATTTCTTTCCTCTTTTTCTTGTGTGTGTGTACAATTTTTATCTTGTCTGTCTTGCGTTCTCATAAGGGTATAAGTGATTCTATGACCTTGACATAACGTGAAATAACAATTCCTATCTAGATGTACATATTTATAACCACACTTAATATAAGCTTAGCTTGTTGTGTGGCCACAAATGTTTATATCGTATATACATGCCACCCTGTATTTCATTAATACACTCTTGTTTAAACCAAATGTTTATATCGTATATACATGCCACCCTGTATTTCATTAATACACTCTTGTTTAAACCAAATGTTTATATCGTATATACATGCCACCCTGTATTTCATTAATACACTCTTGTTTAAACCAAATGTTTAGTTTTTGATGTTTTTCAAGACCCAAATGTATGTCTACTTCATCCGTGTAGTCATTTGATTTGACTTGTCTTTCCCGCCACCTCCTCTCCCCTTTGTTTTGTTCAGTCCTTTCTGTTGCTCTGTTCCAATTTGCCCTTGTTAACTTTAATCTACTTGAACAGAATTGGCCACACTATGCCACATCTGTCAAAATTTTGTTGGCGAAGGTTTTACCGAAATAGGTATTCGAAAGATTCCGAAGCAACACGCTCGCGTACAGTATTCTAACTCCAGCGTCATATGATTAGATTAATTATATGTGTTTTATTCATGTTTCAGGATTGCCGTTCCCAAACCCAGCAGTCTCGGCTGGTCTCGGCTTGCCTTCCCCTCTCTTCCAGTACCCTGCCATCTACCATCATCCGGCAACAGCTGCTGCCGCCGCCGCCGCTGCTGCTGCCGCCGCTGCTGCTGCTGCTGCAGCTTCGTCCAGCAACTCTGCAGGATCAGGAACCGGCGATTCCCTGGCTCTGAAACCGCTGGGCCTGCCTGCTGGACTGTCGCACTTTCAAGTGAGTCAATTGCGTTTGATTTTTGTTGGTAAAAGTTTGTTTGTGTTTGGTTAGGAATCGTTCAGTATGAAGTGAGCTTAAATTCTGTTGATGCTGCTGCTTCTCTTTCTATGACTCTTGTTTGTATCGTCATAGTTGTTCTTCTTGTTCTAACGTGGGTAATTCTGGATAGGCTATTTGTCAACACTAAAGTCAGCACACACAAACTGAAAAATCAGTCACCAAACCTTGTGCGTTGCTTTGTTACGAGCTACACATTGAAATGCTAACGGAATCCTGCGTTCCAACCATTTGTTCCTGAAAAAAATGCATTGTTACATATTTTCTTTGATTTTTGTTTTGAAATATATAGATTAATGAATAATTAGGAAATTCATTCAAAAGAAAAGAATAAACAAAGTAATAGATTAATACGTAAATAGATAAGTAGATAAATAGATAAATACATAAGTTTGTTTGTTTGTTTGTTTGCTTAACGCCCAGCCGACCACGAAGGGCCATATCAGGGCGGTGCTGCTTTGACATTTAACGTACGCCACACACAAGACAGAAGTCGCAGCACATGCTTCATGTCTCACCCATTCACATTATTCTGACACCGGACCAACCAGTCCTAGCACTAACCCCATAATGCCAGACGCCAGCCGGAGCAGCCACTAGATTGCCAATTTTAAAGTCTTAGGTATGACCCGGCCGGGGTTCGAACCCACGACCTCCCGCTCACTGGGCGGACGCCTTACCACTAGGCCACCGTGTTGCGGTAAAATACAAAAGTAGATTGATACATAAATACATAAATGGATAAATACATAAATGGATAAATGCATACATTGATAAATAGATTAATAAATAAATACATAGATAAATAGATAACTAAATAAATACATAGATGACTCAACTAATCCACAAACAAACAAACACACAAACAAACAAACAAACAAACAAACAAACAAACAAACAAATCAATGTTTCAAGATACGAATAATTGAACACGTATAAACAAATAACTGAACAGATACATGAGTGACTGTATTGGTCGAGATTATTTATCATTTCATTGATATGATTGGTTATTTTTAGCATTTGAACGGGGTATTGTGGGTCTCTCCTTGGGGAAAAAGGTACATTAGCCGGGTAAAAGGGGAAGGGGCTTCCGGAACACAGCCCCCCCCCCCCCCAACAACTTAAATGAAAAATTGCCTGCTCCATAACAATGTATATCTACTTGAATATTCATTCTGCATGTCCAAGATTTGCTGTTTTGGTTCCCTCGCGCTTTCGTTTCGCTCTTGTCATTCCTTTTGGGTGCCTGTATGTTTTTTTCCCTTTTTTTCTCTGCAGATTCCTCTGCATTGATTTAGTTCCCTATCCCTCACCCCCACAATTTGTTCTTCTGGTTTATTATTGTCATGTTCACCATCATGAAGTTTAATGAAATGTTGTATTGTCTTGGTCGCGTAAAATAAGCTTTTGCTTGATCATGAGTTTGTGTCCTAGTTGCATATTTTCCATTGCTCCATGTCATGGTTTTTGAATAACAGTTTTGTTAAAACCAACTTAAATTTCAATGTTATTTTGCAGGCTATGAACCACAGCCAGCTGGCCTCAGAGATGGCCAAGCTGAAATCGCCGTTCATCAACAGGAACTACCTGGAACTCGCTATGCTGGTGTGCAACACCTTCAGGGGCAAGCTCTTCCCTTGCCCTCACTGCCGCTACGTCACGGATCGCAGGAACAACCTGAAACGTCACGTTTCCACCATGCACCAGGCGTGTGATAAGGTGAGTGTTCACAGAGAGAGAGAGAGAGGGAGGGAGAGAGAGAGAGAGAGAGAGAGAGAGAGAGAGAGAGAGAGATGGATGGATGGTTTAATTTCATAACCATTGTTTTGGTTTTTACAATGATTTAACAAAAAAAGTGTAAAAAAGCAAAAGAGAGAGAGAGAGAGAGAGAGAGAGAGAGAGAGAGACAGAGAGAGAGGTCTAAAAGAGAGAAGGGGGGGGGGGGGCAGCTAGATAGAGGGAAAATAGAGAGTCTCTTGTTATCATTTCTTCCCTTTCCTTTTTATTATATTTAGTCAAGTTTTGACTAAATATTTTAACATCGAGGGGGAATCGAAACGAGGGTCGTGGTGTATGTGCGTCTGTCTGTCTGTGTGTGTGTGTAGAGCGATTCAGACTAAACTACTGGACCGATCTTTATGAAATTTGACATGAGAGTTCCTGGGTATGAAATCCCCGAACGTTTTTTTCATTTTTTTGATAAATGTCTTTGATGACGTCATATCCGGCTTTTCGTGAAAGTTGAGGCGGCACTGTCACGCCCTCATTTTTCAACCAAATTGGTTGAAATTTTGGTCAAGTAATCTTCGACAAAGCCCGGGGTTTGGTATTGCATTTCAGCTTGGTGGCTTAAAAATTAATTAATGACTTTGGTCATTAAAAATCTGAAAATTGTAAAAAAAAATAAAAATTTATAAAACGATCCAAATTTACGTTTACCTTATTCTCCATCATTTGCTGATTCCAAAAACATATAAATATGTTATATTCGGATTAAAAACAAGCTCTGAAAATTAAATATATAAAAATTATTATCAAAATTAAATTGTCCAAATCAATTTAAAAACACTTTCATCTTATTCCTTGTCGGTTCCTGATTCCAAAAACATATAGATATGATATGTTTGGATTACAAACACGCTCAGAAAGTTAAAACAAAGAGAGGTACAGAAAAGCGTGCTATCCTTCTTAGCGCAACTACTACCCCGCTCTTCTTGTCAATTTCACTGCCTTTGCCATGAGCGGTGGACTGACGATGCTACGAGTATACGGTCTTGCTGAAAAATGGCAGCTACTTGACTAAATATTGTATTTTCGCCTTACGCGACTTGTTATATTTAGTCAAGTTTTGACTAAATATTTTAACATCGAGGGGGGAATCGAAACGAGGGTCGTGGTGTATGTGCGTCTGTCTGTCTGTGTGTGTGTGTGTGTAGAGCGATTCAGACTAAACTACTGGACCGATCTTTATGAAATTTGACATGAGAGTTCCTGGGTATGAAATCCCCGAACGTTTTTTTACACTTTTTGAAATAACGTTTGATAATGTGCTGTAACGTACTTTGGACATGTTAAAACGTTTGGAAGGCCTTAGCGCTACAAAGCATGAACGTGCCCTAATGGCTGTTCTATACATTGCTTTTTCTTAAAAAAAAAATTCTGTTTTCAGCACCTTTTTTTATACACATTATTTTTGTTTTACTTGACATTTTCTTTTTTTTTCTCCCTGTAATCATGTTATTTTTACTTTTTATTATATTTTAGTTTTCTTAAATAGTCAAGATTCGTGCCTTGTCTTTTTCGTTCTCTGAGTGTTGGTAGCTAGGTTGGTTCTTGGTTTCTCTGCTTGTAACGTGATCATCAACCAAAGAATTCATTCCAAAAATCCCACATTTTGTCGCCAGGTCCTTGAATGCTGCGGCGTGCAGTTCAACACCAAGGCCTCCCTGCGAGAGCACATCATGATCTTCCACCACAACGGCTACTCGTGTCCTTTCTGCGGACGCCGCTTCTGCCGCAAAGCGCTCCTCAAGCGTCACCTCTCCGTTCACAGCGGACAGAAGGACTACCGCTGTCCGCACTGCGATTACGCCACCAGCCACAAAAGCAATCTGGAGAGGCACAAGAGGATCCACGACCGTCTCCGCATGTATGACGACGACCCGACGAAGGGCGAGATGATCCCCGAAGACGATGAGGACGAGGACGAAGACGAGATCGAAGTCGGGAGCGAGAACGGTGAAATGATGATGATGGGAGACTTCGGGGTCATGGACTTGAGAAGGGAGATGAGTGGAGGAGGAGGAGGAGGAGGAGAGCGGAGTGGAGCGATGATGTCCTTCGCTGACGAGGCCCGTGCCGATCTGGCCGCTGCGCGAGGTCGTCATTTAGACCTCAGCGGGTCAGCCAATCGCCGCGCGGAGCTCAGCGAGCTGGCCAATCGCCGAAGCGATTTTGGGGAACCTGCAACCGGTTTGGATCTGACTCGAGTTACGTTGGAGTCAGCGATGAACTCGGGTCTGTACAACAAAGACAAGCTTCTGGCGGAAAATTCAGAGTCTGAAAACTTGAGGAAGCGTATTCACGATGCCGCAGCCAGGCTGAGACAAGCGCAGAGTCTTCAGTTAGCAGACAGTGACGCCGATGATGACGACATTGACTTGGAAAATGACGACGATGATGTGAACATGAGCATTGAAGGCAGCGGCAGTGACTACAAATCTCACCAGAGCGTTACGGAAAGAGGTCACGCAGGTTCTTCCGTCCCCTCGGTCAGTACCTGTGGATCTTTCGCCGCTGCCAAAAAGAGGGACAGAAATGGCAACGAAGAGGACAAAGCTCTTGATGTGAACAGCGAAAGCTCTGACGACACAATTGATATCAACTAATGACGATCGTCCTGTGCTTCATATTTTGCTAAATTTAACACTATTGATTTGAAATGATAATGGCCGTTTTGTGTTACATTTTGCTAAATCTAACGACGTTATTTCATATCAACCAATGACCAACCTATTGCGTTATACTATGTCTCATTCTGATAATGTGAATGCAGAGACTAAAATGACTCATGTCTGTGTTGATATGTACCTGAAACAAAAATGACAGAAGAGGAGAAGAAAAGAAGAAAACAAATATGTGCAAGTATGAACTCCTGTTCTGTCATGGAAATCGCCCAGATGACACAAATATTCTTGGAGAAGGGTGAGAAGATACAAACTATTCACGTAGAGGCTTAATCAGTGACTGAAAGGAATTCTAAGCAGCAACTGTGTCGTTTGAGTTTCAGAAAAAAAATACAAAGAGGCAGGACTGAATGTAAACATTCGTGCACAAATACTCTGAGCATTGATGGACGTCTGTGCAAATGGTGGTCTTGAGAAGTGAGGGTAAAACAGATGAAAAATTCACATTTTAACGGCACACAAGAAAAACATTTATGCGCAGGAATTATATATATGTTCAATACCCGAGCATGTTTCCTGTATAGAAATGAGTAACTCTTTTGTTAGAAAAGCGAGTTTTGTTTACCACAACTGTATAATTAATTACACATAATTTAACTTACAATTGCCATTCATGCTAAATTTATGCAGACTTTTTTTTCAGCTGGAATGATCACGAGCATTTTTTTTCTCAACAAGCTGCTGTCGGAATGTATTGGCATGCTTAATACCCAGACTTTTGAATTGATACAGGGTGACACGAAAAAAACAGATCCCACCAAAAGTTTAATATTTTCTGAAATAATCAGCCGATTCTTTTATTTTTTCAGGTGAGCCAAGCTGAAATGATGTTCTAACAGCCCACCAAGTTTGAGCTTCAAGATGTCATGGACAACGGAGCATAAGACATTTATAGTCGAGGCCTATTTTCGCCGGCGAACAGATTTGCTCGGGCTGCGCACAACAGACTCTCTGACTGAATCAATATTCCTCGGTGTCCTTGCTGATTTAGGTCGACCAGAGTGGGATCCCCTGTTAGGGTTTTTACTATTGAGGTTATTGACAGTCCCATGGTCTCTGAACTTATCCCTAAATCAGCAAGGACACCGAGGAATATTGATTCAGTCAGAGAGTCTGTTGTGCGCAGCCCGAGCAAATCTGTTCGCCGGCGAAAATAGGCCTCGACTATAAATGTCTTATGCTCCGTTGTCCATGACATCTTGAAGCTCAAACTTGGTGGGCTGTTAGAACATCATTTCAGCTTGGCTCACCTGAAAAAATAAAAGAATCGGCTGATTATTTCAGAAAATATTAAACTTTTGGTGGGATCTGTTTTTTTCGTGTCACCCTGTATAAAAATGTTTAGTGTTCCTTCATGTGTTTGCGTTGCAAGAATTTAATTAGATGATTCCAGGTGCATTGATATCGTTAATATGTTGTTGGCTTGTTTAATGTGTATATTATGATAAAATGAAACTACAGACGTTCACCAGATGAAAGGTGGTCAGGTGAGGCAGGAGTTCTCCCCCTTTGTCACATCTACCGCTTTGCAGAGTTGTCTGCCGGCCTTCAGCACTCAGCTAATTATAGCTCAAACGTTAAATGGCTGGCTTTGAAGCCTGGAGTTAATGGAGCGAAGCCGACCTCGCGAAGTCTATTTCACGAAGCTTGCTGCACGAATCTTTGGCATTACATTTTCAGTAACTTCGGGCTCCGTTAAAGGCTGCCATATACGTAGCGTTTATTAATTAATTCATATTGTTTACATGTGCCAATAATGTTATAAAACTGTACATAAGGGGATATAATAACGATTGGCTGTAGCTTTCGAACACAGAAAAAAATTATTTCAGTATTGCAAAGTGGTGTTGATAGTGTCGAATGTAAACAGAACAGTCTCAAAGTAAAAGTGGATGTTTTCCGGAAATTGCGAAGTTAACAAGAATACAGAAAAGCGCGCTTTCCTGCTTAGCACAATACGCTACCGCGCTAATCTGGCGTGTCAATATCACTACGTTTTGCACGTGTAAGGTGAGCGATTTCCTTCACGCGGGGATTGAGGAAGCTGTACTGTCTGTGTTGACGGTCTAAAAATAGCCCAAGTCCTGGAGAACTGTTGCTAAACAATGCAATAAAGAATTAATTATTTCTCGTAATTGGTAAGGACTTCAAACCTAAAACTTTGTAGGAAGCTTAATTTATACATCCCCGAAACGATGGGAAAAGCCCTGGAAGTAATTAAACTAATTAAATAGGACTATGTCAGCCTTTAAGGAAGGCCTTTACACGTCTGTGGAGTTTAGAGAGTTGTTTGTTACATGTCTGACTGCTGTTCTCGCCATAAGACAATTGTCGTCAAATGTGACCCTCCACCACGAAATGAGTCGCATGTCACCTCGCGCGGTTCTTCGCTAGGCTTACTATAAGTCCCGGGGGTGTCTGGTGACAGTGTGAGGGTCACCTTAGTCACAGGCGTATAACTCAAACAGTGTTCGCTCTTTTCTAAAACGTTTTTCACCACTGGATAGAGCATAAAAAACTCTTTAGGAAAATGTAAAAATATGAAAATCATGCAAAGGTGACATGCGTCTCATTCCGTGGTGGAGGGTCACAAATGTGTTTACAGAGTGTCGTTAAGTAAACTATATTATTATATATTTCCTGGTATAATTTTGCAAACCTTTGCGTTAATTCACATGGAAGATTTTTATAGGGCTATTAAATTAACTCAAACTCACTCCTGCGTGGCTGACCTTGCGACCAAAGTTAATTCAAGCGTTGCTTACACTTGGTTACAAATGAGTGCTTTAATTAACAATCTAGTCACGTGTCAATTATGCCTGTCCGCTGGTATGCTACCCCTTGTGTTTTGATTTGTTTACTTTTGGTTTTGGTTTCCCTGTTTCTCTGTCACGGTTCTGTAATGCAAGGCTAACACAAATTGACAATATACCCGGTCACCGACATGAGGGTAAAAGTAGAGAGAGAGAGAGAGAGAGAGAGAGAGAGAGAGAGAGAGAGAGAGAGAGAGAGAGAGAGAGAGAGAGAGAGAGAGAGAGAGAGAGAGAGAGAGAGAGAGAAGGAGACAAAGACAGAGACAGAGTGACAGACAGAGAGATGGTGAGTGGGCGCAGTGGCGTGGCGGTGAGACGTCGGCCTCCTAATCGGGAGGTTATGAGTTCGAATCCCGGTCGCTGCCGCCTGGTGGGTTAAGAGTGGAGATTGTTAATAATAATAATAATAATAATGGACATTTGCTATAGCGCATAATCATATGTATTATGCTCAATGCGCTTTACAATATTAATTTCCGATTTTTCCGATCTCCCAGGTCAACTTATGTGCAGACCTGCTAGTGACTTAACCCCCTTCGTGTGTACACGCAAGCACAAGACCAAGTGCGCACAGAAAAGATCCTGTAATCCATGTCGGAGTTCGGTGGTTTATTGAAACACGAAAATACCCAGCATGCCTACTCAACGAAAGCGGAGTGAGCTGACTATGCTCTCAGAGTATAGTGTGGGAAACCCAACTGGGCAAACGAGCTCACACGTAACCAGAACATTCAGGAACGCTGAAGAAGAAGAACAAGTCGCGTAAGGCGAAAATACAACATTTAGTCAAGTAGCTGTCGAACTCACAGAATGAAACTGAACGCAATGCAATTTTTCAGCAAGACCGTAGCATCGTCAGTCCACCGCTCAGGCAGTGAAATTGACAAGAAGAGCGGTTTAGTAGTTGCGCTGAGAAGGATAGCACGCTTTTCTATACCTCTCTTCGTTTTAACTTTCTGAGCGTGTTTTTAATCCAAACATATCATATCTATATGTTTTTGGAATCAGGAACCGACAAGGAATAAGATGAAAGTGTTTTTAAATTGATTTCGACAATTTAATTTTGATTATAATTTTTATATTTTTAATTTTCAGAGCTTGTTTTTAATTCAAATATAACATATTTATATTTTTTTGGAATCAGAAAATAATGGAAAATAAGATAAACGTAAATTTGGATCGTTTTATATATTTTTTTTTTTTTTTACAATTTTCAGATTTTTAATGACCAAAGTTATTAATTAATTTTTAAGCCATCACGCTGAAATGCAATACCGAAGTCCGGGCTTTGTCGAAGACTACTTGACCAAAATTTCAACCAATTTGGTTGAAAAATGAGAGCGTGACAGTGCCGCCTCAACTTTCACGAAAAGCCGGATATGACGTCATCAAAGACATTTATCGAAAAAAGGAAAAAAACGTTCGGGGATATCAATCCCAGGAACTCTCATGTAAAATTTCATAAAGATCGGCCCAGTAGTTTGGTTTGAATCGCTCTACACGCACGCACGCACGCACGCACGCACGCACGCACGCACACACACACACACACACACACACACATACACCACGACCCTCGTTTCGATTCCCCCTCTATGTTAAAACATTTAGTCAAAACTTGACTAAATGTAACAAGTCGCGTAAGGCGAAAATACAATATTTAGTCAAGTAGCTGTCGAACTCACAGAATGAAACTGAACGCAATGCCATTTTTCAGCAAGACCGTTTACTCGTAGCATCGTCAGTCCACCGCTCATGGCAAAGGCAGTGAAATTGACAAGAAGAGCGGGGTAGTAGTTGCGCTAAGAAGGATAGCACGCTTTTCTGTACCTCTCTTTGTTTTAACTTTCTGAGCGTGTTTTTAATCCAAACATATCATATCTATATGTTTTTGGAATCAGGAACCGACAAGGAATAAGATGAAAGTGTTTTTAAATTGATTTGGACAATTTAATTTTGATAATAATTTTTATATATTTAATTTTCAGAGCTTGTTTTTAATCCGAATATAACATATTTATATGTTTTTGGAATCAGCAAATGATGGAAAATAAGATAAACGTAAA
The DNA here is from genome assembly GCF_037325665.1 of Littorina saxatilis. Lineage (NCBI taxonomy): Eukaryota > Metazoa > Mollusca > Gastropoda > Littorinimorpha > Littorinidae > Littorina > Littorina saxatilis. The sequence goes on along the minus strand of NC_090257.1, from coordinate 7,690,801 downwards.
TTTGGATCGTTTTATAAATTTTTATTTTTTTTTACAATTTTTAGATTTGTAATGACCAAAGTCATTAATTAATTTTTAAGCCACCAAGCTGAAATGCAATACCGAAGTCCGGGCTTTGTCGAAGATTACTTGACCAAACTTTCAACCAATTTGGTTGAAAAATGAGGGCGTGACAGTGCCGCCTCAACTTTCACGAAAAGCCGGATATGACGTCATCAAAGACATTTATCAAAAAAATGGAAAAAAAAACGTATGGGGATTTCATACCCAGGAACTCTCATGTCAAATTTCATAAAGATCGGTCCAGTAGTTTAGTCTGAATCGCTCTACACACACACACAGACACACAGACACACGCACATACACCACGACCCTCGTTTCGATTCCCCCTCGATGTTAAAATATTTAGTCAAAACTTGACTAAATATAAAAAGGAGACAGACAGATATACCTGATAGACGTGAGTGAAAAAGAAAGATGCTGACAAGTTTTCAGATTGGATACATTATATAAACTCGATGTGTCTTTATTGTTTGTTTATTTGTTTTACTGTTTCTTAACCAGGAATAATTGTTGAAACAAAAGTCAAATTACTTACATTTTGAAATTGTGTGTTACCTTCTCTTTTGTGAATGTCTATAATGTAGTTGAAAGGGCGACAGCAACAGCATTTCTGAACCAAATGATTCAATTAGAAGTTTGAAAATAATTGGACATTTGTCTGTTATGAATGTACCCATGGTCTATATTTTAATATTGCATTGATGACGTTACAGCAAGCTATCGTGCGTGCGTGTGTGTTTGTGTGTGTGTGTGTGTGTGTGTGTGTGTGTGTTTGTGTGTGTGTGTGTGTGTGTGTGTGTGTATGTGTGTGTGTGTGTGTGTTTGTGTGTGAGAGAGAGAAGATATTTTATCCCATTTATATATGTCTCAGATATGAATTATTACAAACTACATTCCTGCTTGGAGATGACCTAATTAAGTTATTCAATGTTTTGTTATAAATCAACAATAAACAAAATATCACTTGCTTTGAAATATCACTTTGCTTGCCTTATATTCTTGGTGATGTCGCTGATGGATATATAAAAATTACACACACACACACACACACACACACACACACACACACACACACACACACACACACATACACATACGCATACACATACACACACACACACACACACACACACACACAAATACAAATCGTCTATAAGCCTGCTTCTGCCGCTGATGCTGCTGCTTCTACGGGCACTGTTGTTGTTGTTGTTGTTGTTGTTGTTGTTGTTGTTGTTGTTGTTGTTGTTGTTGTTGTTGTTGTTGTTGTTGTTGTTGTTGTTGTTGTTGTTGTAGTAGTTTGTTGTCGTTGTCGATCACTTATTTATTTTTCTAATTTCACACATGGCTCAAGTACCAACATTTTTTAAATGATGTTTTATATTATCCCCCAAAAAGTAAAAGTTAGAGATAGTCACATACACAAATGAAAATGTGGTCAGCTACTATAGTTATGTGGTCAGCTACTATAGTTATGTGGTCAGCTACTATAGTTATGTGGTCAGCTACTATAGTTATGTGGTCAGCTACTATAGCTACGTGGTCAGCTACTATAGTTATGTGGTCAGCTACTATAGTCATGTGGTCAGCTACTATAGTTATGTGGTCAGCTTCTATAGTTATGTGGTCAGCTACTATAGTTATGTGGTCAGCTACTATAGTTATGTGGTCAGCTACTATAGTTTTGTGGTCAGCTACTATAGTTATGTAAGACTGAAACAGAAATTGAAAAAAACCCACAATCAAGCATGCAAACAAGCAAACAAAACAACAACAAACATTGTCATATTGTTTACGAGTTTTCACTCATGACCGGCTGGGTAACAAAAAACAAACATTGTCATCACTTTGGAGAGTTGTCATTCCTTACTAGCTGGGTAACAAAAAACAAACATTGTCATCACGTTGGAGAGTTTGCATTCCTTACCAGCTGGGTAACAAAAAACAAACATTGTCATCACTTTGGAGAGTTGTCATTCTTTACCAGCTGGGTGACAAAAAACAAACATTGTCATCACTTTGGAGAGTTGTCATTCCTTACCAGCTGGGTAACGAAAAACAAAAATTGTCATCACTTTGGAGAGTTGTCATTCCTTACCAGCTGGGTAACCAAAAACAAACATTGTCATCACTTTGGAGAGTTGTCATTCCTTACCAGCTGGGTAACAAAAAACAAACATTATCATCACTTTGGAGAGTTGTCATTCCTTACCAGCTGGGTAACAAAAAACAAACATTATCATCACTTTGGAGAGTTGTCATTCCTTACCAGCTGGGTAACAAAAAACAACCATTGTCATCACTTTGGAGAGTTGTCATTCCTTACCAGCTGGGTAACAAAAAACAACCATTGTCATCACTTTGGAGAGTTGTCATTCCTTACCAGCTGGGTAACAAAAAACAAACATTGTCATCACTTTGGAGAGTTGTTTTGGGTGGACTGGGTGGCCGAGTGGTAACGCACTTGCGCTCGGAAGCGAGAGGTTGCGAGTTCGACCCTGGGTCAGGGCGTTAGCAATTTTCTCCCCCCTCTCCTGACCTAGGTGGTGGGTTCAAGTGCTAGTCTTTCGGATGAGACGAATAACCGAGGTCCCTTCGTGTACACTACATTGGGGTGTGCACGTTAAACATCCCACGATTGACAAACGGATCTTTCCTGGCAAAACTGTACAGGCATATATAAAAATGTCCACCAAAATACTCGTGTGACTTGGAATAATAGGCCGTGAAAAATAGGATATGCGCCGAAATGGCTGCGATCTGCTGGCCGATGTGAATGCGTGATGTATTGTGTAAAAAAAAATCCATCTCACACGGCATAAATAAATCCCTGCGCCTTGAATATGTGCGCGATATAAATTGCATAAAATAAAAATAAAAAATAAAATAATAAATCCCTGCGCTTAGAACTGTACCCACGGAATACGCGCGATATAAGCCTCATATTGATATTGATTGATTGATTGATTGCATTCTAAAAATTACGTTCTCGATTTGGCTCTCCAAGGATTATTGTGCGTACTTTTGCTCTTCCAAAATGATGAGAGAAAAAAAACTATGTTTGGTGGTTTGTTGTCAGACAAGCATTTTGGTCGGTCCTCCGGGAGCATAATTGTATCGCCTTCTGTTACATCTGTATCAACCTCGCCCTTGCGGCCTCGGTCGATAAACATAGTGTACTTATGTTTGATTATGCTTAATGATCGTGTGTTTGTCTTAAGTTAGAAATGCGATGTGGTGCCAAAAGACAAATGTCCATGTTTGTGTAAAATGAAAATGGACATTACAGTTTTTGGCTCACGTAAGTGTAGCCTATGCGATGGTAAACTTTGTCTGTCTGTGCGTGCGTGCGTGCGTATGTATGTGTGTATGTCTGTGGTAGAAACTTTAACATTTTTGGCTAAACACCGAAATACTCATTTCACGTGGTTAATTTTCAAGCACCATCTTCAAATTATTGAAGCAATGATCAACATTGTGTCGGCATGTGTGTAGTTAAAGCGTGTATCCAAAGAAAACGGGTGGTGGGGGGTTTTGAAGGGGTACAAGCAGTTGACTGATTTGTGTCGTGTTTGGCATGTAGACGGCAGGTCAGGTGTCAAGATCAGGTCAGGGGTCGCGCGAAGGATTGTGGTCCAGTTCTCACCTCGCCGATTCGCCGGGGAAGACGATTTCATGTTGTTCGGTTTCTAAGCTCCAGAAAAGTAAATAAAGAAGATACCAAAGGGAGATTTCCTACAATTTGATCTGCACAGCGTGTTTCCAATGTCCACGCGAGGAAGAGCTGTCGAAAGCGCGGCAGTCAGTGTCGATCTTGCAGCCGTATCCCGGTAAGTTCAGAGACAGATCTAGTGTCTCCCACTCTGATAACGTGTCACCTACTGTTAATCCGTTTTGTTTTAATTTCTTTTTATTTCAGCAGACACGGATGTCAAACACAGTGTTAGGCAGTCACCTCTAGTGAAATGAGTTGATCTAAAGTGCCTGTAATGTTTGGATGTCTTTGCTCGTGGTTCGATTTATGTGAATTTCAAGACTTGCAGTAGAGTCTCAAGTTAAGTTTACTCTGCCCGAAAAAAACTGTCCACCATTTACTTGAACATGCAGATATAAGGAAACGGAATGAATCTGTTCTCAAAGTCAAAATGATCACGATTTTTTCCTCAGATTCAAAACATGCACTGTCATGGTTTTGTCTGTACAATTTAGTAAGTCTTAAGTACTTTGCAACAACTTCCTTGAACGTGAAAGACAGTTTTTGAATGCTAGATCTGTATCGCGTTTCATTCCAGACTCGATCCTCTCTTTGATTGTAGATCTACTGTTTGCTGTTTACGCACTATCATATGATTCGCTATGTAACGTTTGGTAAGCTTACCTTGCCACAGCTTTCTTGTCTTTGTTGGCATTTCTGGCTGTGTTGACCGTCAGAATTATTTTAAGAACCAGGCTGCTGCAGTCGACATGTTTCGCATATTGTAGGGTTACCATGCTGCATAGGTAAAGTGGCTTGTATAACCTGACTATTCTGTTTCAAAACACTGTTTATATTTGTGTAGGTTGTAGTCATCATAACTAATCGCATTTTGCCATTTGTTTCAGAAAGGAGGTTAACCTACAACAAGATCGACGCTATGTCAGATATATGCCTCAGCCACATGAAGACTTCCGAATTTAGATCTACTCGGCATGGTGACAAGTCTTGATGAAAAGTATAGGACTGAGGACAGCAGTGGAAAAAGTGCCCACATGGCAGGTACCTAACCTATTACCCTAGTCATTTTATCTGTTTGCCTTCTTTTGAAAATTATACATGGAGTTGATATGATGCGTTAGTTTTAACTGTGTGTGTGTGTGTGCGTGTGTGTGTGTGTGTGTGTGTGTGTGTGTGTGTGTGTGTGTGTGTGTGTGTGTGTGTGTTTGTGTGTGTGTGTTACGGAGTGAGTGAGTTTGTGTTATGTTACTGTTTGTTGATTTCTTACGGGAGCCTTGAAGGCTTCGCCTCTTGTCTTATCTTATCTGATCTTAACATGAAACAGAAGAGGATATGCTCCCCTTGGACAAACAAAAAAGCTGATTCGTCAAAAACCCATCAAACATCTTATAACGTTCCAAGTAATGGATGAAAACTGCCGTTGTCAGCGAAGGACCAGACAGAGGCACATCAAAAGATCTGATTCAGAAACGAAGTACCAGCAATAACCGTAACATAAAAAAATATCTAGAGTTAACTACGAGCATTAACCACCAATATGTCCTCTCCAAGCACGGATCGAAAAGTAACAGAAAAACCAAAATAGCCGGAGTGAGGATCGTTTCCTGCAGAAAAAAATCAAATAGTTCTTCTGCCATTTACTTTTAAGTGTTTCTGTTGGTTTGGTTGTTGTTGTTTTTTGTTGGTTTTGTTTCGTTGTTGTTGATTTTTTAACATTATGTTTTCGCGTTTTATGGTATGAGTGTATGTTTTTCAATGTTGACACATTGAATTATGTTTGAGTTATATATTCTTATGGAGGAATGAAGGAGGAGAGGGGGGGGGGGGGGGTGGGGCAGCTGGGCGCACGGCATAATTTCGCATAAAGGCCGGCCAGCCAAGGATTATCCTCCTATTCATGTACTTGAGCTTTTCTTTTCTTTCTTTTTTTTACTTTTTCTGTGAGCTTGTGTGAGAATTAAGGGGCGTTTAATACTTGTTAATCATCATACTTATCACATTTCCTTAAGCTCCAATTTAATTAAAGCGACAACGCGTTCTCGATGCGTGTAAATGGAACTGGCTGTCACCATGCGAGGAGTCCGAAACATTTCTCATTTGTCAAGAACATTAGACGATAAACAAACAAACGGTAGCAAACTCGGCCCGGAACAGTGTGCTCTGCACATGTAGTTTGGACAGCAATAAAAGCAAAAGGAAAACTGAAGACTTAAGCTGACAAGCAGGTGTCTGGCGTCGACACCCGAGCTGTCAAAACCTCGCACCCGAGTCGAGCCAAATCCGGGTACATCAGGCGAGTCAATTATTATACCCGTCCCTACTTTAGCCGACCCGTTCCTGTCCACCACCCACCCCCGCTATATCCCAAACCCTCTATTTCACCCAACAGCCAAACACCAACCACCCCCTTCCCAAAAGCCAGCCAGAAGTCGCCATATTAGATATCATTTCTGGATATTTAGCGGCGCCTTTCTCCGTCCACCTTGCCCATAAACAGCGAGGCGCCCCTTGACGGCTTCCGCATAAAGCTCAAGGGAGACAATGCCGGGAATCAAACATGGCCGCCTCGGAGGTGACAAGGGGAGACGACCCGCTGTTTGTTGGCAGACGACAGAGCGCTATGGGGTCGTCTTGGGCCGTTGTGACAAATTTACACCCCGATCCGGAGGCTAAGCTTTTGTTGGTTTGGGTCTTAACCACGATTTGGTCGGCGGAAAATTGCTTCGACGTCTACAGCTCGCGTGAATGACTTGAACATTTTTTCCGTGTACAAAGCCCCCCAGGCCCAGCATTGCATTCCAACTGTGTGGGTTTTTTTCTGAGCAAAGCCGCAGATATGTACGCTCTTGAGTTGTTCGACTCCAACCCTACACTGCTCCACTCCACCCAACTCTGAAAATGTCCTTAGGTCTGCACATAAGTTGACCTGGGAGATCGAAACAATCTCCACCCTTATCCCACCAGGCGGCAGCGGCCGGGATTCGAACCCACTACCTCCCGCTTGGAAGGCCGGCGTCTTACCACCAGGCCACTGCGCCCGTCAGGGATGTGTTTAAGATATATGGAGGCAGGGCCTTATTCCGTGTACAATCCAGTTAAGATCTTAGATGACGAGCCGAAATGTTTACACTGGCAGTACATTGCCTTCACCAATATCTGAGACGCAGACAATACAATCAATTAAATGACAGCGGCTTGTCTTATTTTGCTAATGTAATAATACTTAAATGGGTACTAGACTGGGATTGACTCTCATATTTGTAAATGCCATTTTATCGTTTGTGTTGTCTCCACCCCCCCTCCGCCCTCCACCCTTTTCCCTCGACCTTCTTTGGCTGTTATATGATCCAGTCGACACCCCACTCCTCCCAGTGCATATTGATGATGACATTCAGATTTAAAGTCACTAGTGGAATCAGCTGTCAACTGGGGACATGTTTTTTTTCATACGCTCACAGTACATCTCGAATACTTTCCCTCCTATATTCAACCCTCCCAAAATACACCCAGACATACAGAGACACACAGACGCCACCACCACACACACACACACACACACGCTCTCCACACTCCTCCCATTATCCTCCCCCAACTCACCCCTATACCCCCTCCACCCCACCCACCCCCAACACACAGCAACAACAACAACCCCCGCAGACACTCCTACTCCATCTATAGAATCCCTCTCCCGTCTGTCCACTTCGTCTAACAGTCGTTGGCGAACAATTTGTCCGTGTGGTCTATGGAGGCTTTACATTTAATGGTTTCCTATCCTCCTGGCCACTGGCGCGTCTCCCACCATCGTCGGCTGGCTGCGAGTGGTTTTATAGTGATGATGTTAGTGGTGATTCTGTTGACATTTATTTTCACGCTGCTTGAGTCTGCCGGTATGAGGGGATTGTAGCGACGGGGCGGTTTGGGGCAGAGGGGAGTATGAGGTGGTGTCGTGGTGGTGGTGTGTTGTGCGTGCTGTGTTGTGTTGTCCGTGTGTGTGTGGGGTGTGTGTGTGTGTGTGTGTGTGTGTGTGTGTTACTGAGTCAGTATGTCTATTGCAACCAGCAACGCAGGCAGCTGAGCAGTGAAATAAATGTTATAATCTCCCTGTTGTCCACGGTTTGATCCCAGTCTGATCATCATCGGTCTTGCCGTATCGCCGGCATATCTCTCTGACCGGGTGCATAATTACTGCGCGGAATCTATCAAAATAAGAATTCAGAGTTATCTCCCATGTTTTTCGCTAATGTTTCTGAGAATAGACGAACTAAGACGATAGTGATTGCAGACTTCGACAGTGATCTCCGTTCTGTTCTTCACAGTTATGATAAAGACATCGTTCTAAGGTTAAAACAAGTCGCGTAAGGCGAAAATACAATATTTAGTCAAGTAGCTGTCGAACTCACAGAATGAAACTGAACGCAATGCCATTTTACTCGTAGCATCGTCAGGCCACCGCTCATGGCAAAGGCAGTGAAATTGACAAGAAGAGCGGGGTAGTAGTTGCGCTAAGAAGGATAGCACGCTTTTCTGTACCTCTCTTTGTTTTAACTTTCTGAGCGTGTTTTGAATCCAAACATATCATATCTATATGTTTTTGGAATCAGGAACCGACAAGGAATAAGATAAAAGTGTTTTTAAATTGATTTGGACAATTTAATTTTGATAATAATTTTTATATATTTAATTTTCAGAGCTTGTTTTTAATCCGAATATAACATATTTATATGTTTTTGGAATCAGCAAATGATGGAGAATAAGATAAACGTAAATTTGGATCGTTTTATAAATTTTTATTTTTTTTTACAATTTTCCGATTTTTAATGACCAAAGTCATAAATTAATTTTTAAGCCACCAAGCTGAAATGCAATACCGAACCCCGGGCTTCGTCGAAGATTACTTGACCAAAATTTGAACCAATTTGGTTGAAAAATGAGGGCGTGACAGTGCCGCCTCAACTTTCACGAAAAGCCGGATATGACGTCATCAAAGACATTTATCAAAAAAATGAAAAAAACGTTCGGGGATTTCATACCCAGGAACTCTCATGTCAAATTTCATAAAGATCGGTCCAGTAGTTTAGTCTGAATCGCTCTACACACACACACAGACACACACACACACACACACACATACACCACGACCCTCGTCTCGATTCCCCCCTCTACGTTAAAATATTTAGTCAAAACTTGACTAAATATAAAAAGTCGAAATGTTGAGACTGCTGTGGGAAGGAGACCGTGATATTCTTGCATCACTCCCAACTGGTTACGGAAAAAAGTGTCGTCTGCTTCGTTGCCAAAGTTGATTATCACGTGACACTTTTGCCATATTTAGAGTTGGTTTTTGTGGGGCTTTTCATAAAATAAATCAAGCATCCGTCTACAACGTATCATCATTCATCCTTCAACATTTACACAATACTGAAATATCTCAACGCCATATTTAGAGTTGTTTGCACAGTAAATACACCCGTGAAAGATAGCTCGCTTGAAACTGTCTTATATATCAATTCCTTTGTCATTTAAAAATTACACAACACCATGAAAAATCATTATCGACGATCGTGAATCTGCTTATATCAATAACACATTACGAAAAGCTCTAAATATGTAAAAAAAAAAATCGATTTTCTATCCAGAGAAGGAATATAAAACAAAGGCATCCTGTCAGGGATAAAATTATGAGATCCGAAGGGAAGTAACTCATTATACCTGAGTTCAGGAAGGGTTTGATCCATGTTTGTTTTGTCTATCTTTAGTGAACATTCGCTCAGTAGTAACTTTATATAGACTAATTTGCCTCAAACTATCCCAGGGGTCGTAGCTCAGGTGCAAAGCACTGGACTTGGGACGGGGATATGAGCGACAGTATTCAAACACTGTTAACTCCCAAGTCGTGGGTTCAAATCCCGCTCCCGTCAATACTTTTTGTGTGTGTTCGTGCCCTCTGGCACCACAATTCCTACCCTGCTATCTGTCTGGCACCACCATTCCTTCCATGGTATTTGTCTGGCACCACCATTCCTATCCTGATATATGTCTGGCATCACCATTCCTATCCTGACATCTGTCTGGCACCACCATTCCTATCCTGCCATTTGTCTGGCACCAGCATTCTTTTCATGGTATCTGTCGGACACCACCATTCCTACCCTGCTGTCTGTCTGTCTGGCACCACCTTTTCTATCCTGGCAACGCCATTCCCATTATGACATTTGTCTGGCACCACCATTCCAACCCTGCTGTCTTTCTGGCACAAACACACACCATGGCATCTGTCTGGCACCTCCATTCCTACCCTGCTCTCCGTCTTGCACCACCTTTCCTATCCAGGCAACGCCATTCCCATCGGTCTGGCACCACCATTCTTACCCTGCTTTATGTCTGGCAGCACCATTCCTACCCTGCTATCTGTCTGGCACCATCATTCCTATTCTGACATCTGCCTGGCACCACCATTCTTACCCTGCTATATGTCTGGCACCACCATTCCTACCCTGCTGTCTGTCTGGCACCACCTTTCCTATCCTGGCAACGCCATTCCCATTATGACATTTGTCTGGCACCACCATTCCTACCATGGCAACTGTCTGGCACCACCATTCCTATCATGATATTTGTCTTGCACCACCATTCCTACCCTGCTGTTTGTCTGGCACCACCATTCCTACCTTGCTGTTTGTCTGGCACCACCATTCCTATCTTGCTGTCTGTTTGGCACCACCATTCCTATTCTGACATCTGTCTGGCACCACCATTCCTTTCATGGTATTTGTCTGGCACCACAATTCCTACCATGGCAACTGTCTAGCACCACCATTCCTATCCTGCTGTCTGTCTGGCACCACCATTCCTATTCTGACATCTGTCTGGCACCATCATTCCTACCCTGCTGTTTTTCTGGCACCACCATTCCTACCTTGCTGTTTGTCTGACACCACCATTCTTACCCCGCTGTTTGTCTGGCACCACCATTCTTACCCTGCTGTCTGTCTGGCACCACCATTCCTATTCTGACATCTGTCTGGCACCACAATTCCTTTCATGGTATCTGTCTAGCACCATCATTCCTATTCTGACATATGTCTGGCACCACCATTCTTACCCTGCTATATGTCTGGCACCACCTTTCCTATCCTGGCAACGCCATTCCCATTATGACATCTGTCTGGCACCACCATTCGTACCCTGCAATATGTCTGGCACCACCATTCCTACCCTGGTGTCTTTCTGGCACTACCATTCCTACCCTGGTGTCTTTCTGGCACCACCATTCCTATCGTGCTATATGTCTGGCACTACCATTCTTATCCTGCTATCTATCTGGCACCACCATTCTTATCCTGCTATTTGTCTGGCACCACCATTTTTATCCTGCTATTTGTCTGGCACCACCATTCCTACCATGGCAACTGTCTGGCACCACCATTCCTATCCTGCTATCTGTCTGGCACCACCATTCTTATCCTGCTATCTGTCTGGCACAACCATTCCTTTCATGGTATTTGTCTGGTACCACCATTCGTACCCTGCTGTTTGTCTGGCACCACCATTCTTATCCTGCTGTTTGTCTGGCACCACCATTCCTACCATGGCACCTGTCTGGCACCACCATTCCTATCCTGCTGTCTGCCTGGCACCACCATTTATATTCTGACATCTGTCTGGCACCACCATTCCTTTCATGGTATTTGTCTGGCACCACCATTCCTACCATGGCAACTGTCTAGCACCACCATTCCTAGCCTGCTTTCTGTCTGGCACCACCATTCCTTTCATGGTATTTGTCTGGTACCACCATTCGTACCCTGCTGTTTGTCTGGCACCACCATTCCTACCCTGCTGATTTGTCTGGCACCACCATTCCTATTCTGACAGCTGTCTGGCATCACCATTCGTACCCTGCTGTGAGTCTGGCACCACCATTCATATCCTGACATCTGTCTGGCACCACCATTCCTACCCTGCTGTCTGTCTGGCACCACCATTCCTATCCTGGCATCTGTCTGGCACCACCATTCCTATCCTGCTGTCTGTCTGGCACCACCATTCCTATTCTGACATCTGTCTGGCACCACCATTCCTTTCATGGTATTTGTCTGGCACCACCATTCCTACCATGGTATTTGTCTGGCACCACCATTCCTACCATGGCAACTGTCTGGCGCCACCATTCTTACCCTGCTGTTTGTCTGGCACCACCATTCCTTCCATGGTATTTGTCTGACACTACCATTCCTTCCATGGTATTTGTCTGGTACCACCATTCCTTCCATGGTATTTGTCTGGCATCACCATTCCTACCCTGCTGATTTGTCTGGCACCACCATTCCTATTCTGACAGCTGTCTGGCACCACCATTCCTACCCTGCTGTCTGTCTGGCACCACTCCTATCCTGGCATCTGTCTGGCACCACCATTCCTATCCTGACATCTGTCTGGCACCACCATTTCTAACCTGCCATCTGTCTGGCACCACCATTCGAACCCTGGCACCGGTCTGGCACCACCATTCCTACCCTGCTGTCTATTTGGCACCACTATTCCTATCCTGGCAACGCCATTCTTATTCTGACATCTGTCTGGCACCACCATCCGTACCCTGCTATCAGTCTGGCACCACCATTCCTATACTGACATCTGTCTGGCACCACCATTCCTATCCTGCCATCTCTCTGGCACCACCTAATTCCTTCCATTGTATCTGTCTGGCACCACCATTCTTATCCTGACATCTGTCTGGCACCACCATTCCTAACCTGCCATCTGTCTGGCACCACCATTCCAACCCTGGCACCGGTCTGGCACCACTGCTCTTACCCTGGCACTTCCACTCCTACCATGAGATCGGTCTGGCACCACCATATCCTACCCGGGCACCACCATTCCTACCATGACAACGATCTGGCACCACCATTCTCACCCTGGCACCGGATTTGCAGCACAGCCGGGACGCAGCCGGGCCAGGTACATACACAAACACACACAAAAATATTGGTGGGAGTGGGATTCGAACCCACGACTTCGGAGTTAACAGTGTTTGAATACTGTAGCTCTTATCCCCGCGCCCACTCTGCTCGCTTGAAAGGTTGAGGCAAATTTAGTGAATATAAAGTTATAACTGAGCGAATGTTCACTAAAGACAGACAAAACAAACATGGATCAAACCGTGGACATCAGAGAGATTATAACATGTATTTCACTGCCCAGCTGCCTCTGTTCATGGTTGCAACTCAGTCACACACACACACACACGCACACACACAGTCACACACACAAACACACACACATACACACACACACACACACACACACACACACACACACACACAGACACACACAAACACTGACCTGTCAGTCACACTCATAGAGTAGATATTCAAAATCATAACAGATTATTTCTCATTTATCCATGTATCCATTTTATACAAATGAAAACTGAAAAAAACACTTGTCTTGGTTTGTCATTGGTATACAGGTATGACCAATGTTGTTTTTTTTTTTTTTTTTTTTTTTTTTTTTTTTTTAAATTACTTTTTAATTCAACAGCAATCTAGCTAAGGACAATGGGGATACACCTTTCGTAGCGCAAGTTCTTGTTGAAATACAATTTCCAATGGAATAGGCGATTTAGTTTTCTTAACTTTGCTAATGCACATTTTTGCTATCAATAAAACATGGTTAATTAACGCTGATTCCTGACATTTTTCGATTCCGAATAATACATCTGTAATAGCCAATAAGAAAGCCCGACCTGTCAGACTGTTCAACATTTTTTCAATATAAGTCCAAAACCTTCTAATTCGGGGACACTCATAGAAAAAGTGTTCCATGACATCCAACATATGTGGGCACTCGTTACAGTTTTTTGTTTGACTTACTTTCATTTTATGTAATAAAATATTGGTGGGATATAAATTGTGACAAATTTTCCATTGCAACACACGCAGGCGCACTTCTTTTGTCACCTGTCGTGGCAACAACCACGTCTGTTCGACAAAATCAAAATCTAGTTTTCTTTTCCAAAAATCGATTGCATGAGATTTTTCAATGCTATAATTCCGTTTTTTCTTTAAATATAACTTAATTAACTTGGGTTTGCTTTTAAACACATTCAATTCATCATCAATTATATCTACATTAACTATATGTGCTGGGTTGTCTACAATCCAATCTTTCCATTGTTTTGGAATTGCATTCATCACAGCGTTGTATTCAAAAAAGGTTATTGCAGGGTTTTGCTGCACAGTGATCTGAACATCTTCACATAACAGAAACTGATTTCTTTCAACATTCAACAAATCATTTATAACATTAAAACCTTTCTGGCGCCATTTTACAAAATCCAACACTTTACCTTTAAACTGAATCAGTCTATTATTAAATAACAGTTGATTACCAACATCATTTCTGTCAACTTCCTCTAAACCTACTTTATTTTTATTATCAAGATATGTCAAAAATACCTCTTTCCAAAAATCATTTTGAACTTTTTCGATTCCTTGTAATTCCTTTTGTGTGCAATTAATTTTTGCCAAGTGATTAAAATCTGTTAATTGTTGAATGTGCCATTTTGGGATTGCACTCCAATTTTCTCGACCTGCTTCATGCAACCGTCCAATCCAATTTAAATAAAACACTTTCTGTATATCAAACATATTGATCATTTTCAATCCACCATGCTCATATTCAGACTCCATAATTTTCCTTTTTATCTTTTCAAAAGCTTTTTTATTACTATATTGTTTTTGCCATACAAATTTGTATAGTTTCGTGTTTAGCTGTGTGAGAACTTGCTTTGGAAGACCAACAGACTGCATAATATACACAAATGGGGAAGTCATAAACGTTTTAATAACTGTTATTTTTCCCTGTATACTGAGATCTCTTTTACTCCACTGTTTAATCATGGCATCAAGACTCTCCATTTTGAATTTCCAGTTTTCCTCGATGTCTTTTGCCATTTTACAACTACTAAATTTAATCCCTAAAATTTTAATCTCCTTAACAACGTGGAAAGGCAGATTAGGTTCCGTTGGTTCTCTCCCCATTCTTAAAGCTTTCGTTTTATCTAAGTTTAATTGTAGCCCTGAGACTTTGCTAAATTGGTTCAATATGTTCATTGCCATGTTAGCATCATCTCGATTTTTTAAAAACAGGGTTGTATCATCTGCCATTTGTTTTATCTTTATGACCGTACCATCCTGATTAATCATGTTCGGTGTAATTATTCCAACTATAGGGCTGTTTCTTATCTTAATCGCCAACAATTCTACCGCCAAGACGAAAGCCAACGGCGAAAACGGGCAACCTTGTCGAATCCCACTAAATACGTTAAAACTCTCCGATAACCAACCTCCATGATTTATACAGCTTGTAGTACCTTTTATCAAAATCTCCACCCACTTTTTAAAACTAGATCCAAATCCAAATCTGTCAAAAACATTAAGAAGTAGTGACTTTGATACACTGTCGAAAGCTTTTTTAAAATCCAGGGCAAGCAGATAACCCGCCTTTCCACTAACATTAAAGTAATTAACCGCATCGTCAATCGTTCTAATCACTGTTGATATATTTCTGTCTTTTAGGTAACCAACCTGATCTACACTGATTAGTTCATTAATTACTAAACCCATTCTTATTGCCAAAACTTTAGCTAGAATCTTATAATCAGTATTAGTTAAAGTAATTAGTCTCCAATTACTTAATCGTTCTCTATCCAAATCTTTTCCTTTATGCAACAATATTATCACCCCTTGATTTTGCGTATATGATAACTCTTCCCTTTCAAATGATTCATTAAAGGCAGAGTAAGCCTCCCGTAAACCATCACAGATACGGTCAGGCTTTTACACACAGTACAAACACCATTTCATTTAAACACTCACCAATTGAGAACATCCTAGGTGCCCTCCGTAAAGAGCGAACAATTTTCAAAGAATTTATTTCTGCGTGGTTTATCTTACCCCTGAGCCATCGTGAACCCGTGTGATCCAGTTTTCCCTTTTTACAATGCAGTCGTCATAGTTAGTCATTTGAATGCGACTCGACGTGAGCTTATCTACAATAGCACGTTTTTTTATGCACGAAACAACGGCTGTGGTTCACAAGAACTCTAGCGATGGCTTTTGACTGTTGAGAGGAACGGCGATTTGCACTGATAAACCGGCCGTCGTCTGCTACGACCCTTGCGTGACCCTGCTTCCGGGCTTTTCTTTTTTTAAACTTTCACAACTTCGAATTGTTCTGATCTTGTCTTGATGAAAAACGAATTCTTTTATGATTAAAGAATGTTTGTGTAACAAGCTGTCAATTTATTATTAAGATTTTAAAAGTTAGGTCTAGCGCAAAAACGAGGCGCCGTTGTTGTTAACGGAACAAGTCTACGAAAATAAATTCTTTGAAAATGTCTCACGCTCGACAGAAAGCAGCCAGGATGTTCCCGTTCGGTGAGCGTTCAAATGGAAGTATGCTTGTACTGTATTTAGACGCTCGGGGAGCTCTGTGATGGTTTACGGGAGGCTTACTGTGCCTTTAAATGAATCAACAAGCAATCTGCTTATCTTGCTCCAAAATACTTTCATGAAATCAATAGAAATTCCATCAGCCCCGGGGGCCGAGCCATTTTTCATGCTACACAGAGCGTCGGCTGCTTCTGCGGGATTTACGAACCCCTCACATAAACGTGACTGTTCTTCACAACCAATGTTGTGTTTAATTAATCAATAGTGCACAATGCAACACTCAACATTAAGATCAAATACTGCGTGAGGCCAATTTCTCTGTCCACTATGGTATAGTATTTTCTCTTTTATTTTCCATATTTACATACAATTTTTGTGTGTAAATAATATTGTGTGTCTTTTACTTTTCTTTCCAAGTTTAATGCAATGCTATTTGATAAAAAAAAAATCAAATTGATTGATTTCTAACCCGTTGTTGTTTGTTTTCCTTCGCTGGGGGTATGCAGTGCCTTGGTATTGCACGTCTACTTAATTTGTAATGTTTATATATATATTTATGTTAGATAAGCACGGACATGCTTTGACCAGTGTCCCGCAATAATAAAATCTCTTTGTTCTCATGCTGTAAGTACGGTGACCAAGCATCCTGGTGCTCTGGTCTCAAGAACTACCGATGCTACAGGAACTCTCAGGTCTGCTGCAGCACCTCCAAAAATACGAGACAGACAAAGAGGGTAAGTCAAATTCTAGTTGTGAATGATACACAGACCCAGACACAGACAGACACACGCACACACACACGCACACACACACACACACACACACACACACACACAGACAGGCAGGCACACACACACACACACACACACACACACACACACACACACACACACATACACACACACACACACACACACACACAATCATACACACACACACACACACGCACACACACACACACACACACACACACACACTCATTTAAGTTTATCTTGTTGTGCTCCTTTGTCAAAACAGATTTTTTTCATGGCTTTGTAAATTTGTATTTGAAAATAAAACACTGTTTAAACAACAACAACAACAACAACAACAACAACAACAACAACAACAACAGAACAACAACAACAACAACAACAACAACAAAACAAAAAATGAGTATGTACAGTTTCATGAAGATCTATCCAGTAGTTTTCTCGGAATCGCTCTACACGCACGCACACTCGTGTACACACAAACAGCACCACCCTCGTCTCGATTCCCGGTCTACCTAAAAACATTTAGTCAAAACACCTAATACTATTTCTGGATTCAAGGAGTACAAGATAATACAAGGTAACCATTTTTGGATTTGTTATTTCAATTTCAACCTTAAGCAGAACTACAATTAAGTAATTCGGTAAATAGATAAGCCTCCAAATTGAATTTGGTCGCCACGGCCTCAAATTGTTTTCACTGAAAAGATAAATAGATATGACGCATATAAAAGTGAATTTCATTCATAAATATTGAGCTCAATTCACCCCAGAGTACCAGTCAAAACAAATCCACCTGACCAAACACCCGGACAAACAAACAAACAAACCGACAGAGCAAATCCAGTAAGCCCCTTTATTACATAAAGGCGGCTTAAAAACATTAAGCGGGTTGTTTCTATTGAAGGGAGGTAAATCGGCCTAGTTCTGCGTCGATTCACCAGTTTTCTCCCTTAACTCGTTTGGTCGGACGCCTTGGGTTTACAAATTCACTGCTGTAGTTTTGTGCGCTAGTCTGTCTGTCTGTGTGTTTGTCTCTCTCTGTTTGCCGTTCTTTCTGTTGGTCGGTCTGTTTGTACTTTTATCTGTCTGTCTTTCTATTAGTGTATGTTCGTTCTATCAATAAAATAAATCAAAACGATAACAATCTTTATTGATAGAAAATTGGTTTCCTTGAACGCAAGAGGGCTCATCAACTCGATACAATTTCAGCGATAAAATTAAAAAAGTTTACCATAAATTCAATTATCATTGGTAAGTATTGTTTATCGATACAATAAGCAATAATCGCTTTGCTTTCTCAATATCTTTTTTTTCCTTTTTATTTTTTTAATCGATAACAAAGCAAGAAAAGCGAACTTATATTTTTTTTTTTTAGCAAATGAAAAATGTCGACACATGAAATTTGATAATTTTCTGAAAATGTATTCAAAATTTATTGGTTCAGTAAATTTGATGAGCCTTTTGGTGTTCCACGCGCTTATTTGTTTGTTTGTTTTGTTTGCTTAACGCCCAGCCGACCACGAAGGGCCATATCAGGGCGGTGCTGCTTTGACATTTAACGTGCGCCACACACAAGACAGAAGTCGCAGCACAGGCTTCATGTCTCACCCAGTCACATTATTCTGACACCGGACCAACCAGTCCTAGCACTAACCCCATAATGCAAGACGCCAGGCGGAGCAGCCACTAGATTGCCAATTTTAAAGTCTTAGGTACGACCCGGCCGGGGTTCGAACCCACGAACTCCCGATCACGGTGCGGACGCCTTACCACTAGGCCAACCGTGCCGGTCCACACGCTTATCAAGTTATTCAAGTTAAATCAGAGAGATGAAGATCAAACCCTTGCAAGCGAGGCACAAGTGTGCTCGCGCGCGCGCATGCATGTGTGTGTGTGTGTGTGTGTGTGTGTGTGTGTGTGTGTGTGTGTGCCGTGTGTTTGTGTGTGTGTGTGGGTGTGTGTGTGCGTGTGTGCATGCATGCGTGCGTGCGCGCGAGTGCATGTGTCAAACCCTTGCAAGCGAGGCACAAGTGTGCTCGCGCGAGCGCAGTGTGTGTTTGTGTAGTGTGTGTTTGTGCGTGTGTGTGTGTGTGTGTGTGTGTGCGTGCGTGCGTGCGTGCGTGCGTGCGTGCGTGCGCGAGTGCATGTGTGAGTGTGTGCTTGTTTGCTTGCGTGCTTGCGTGCGTGTGTGTATGGGTGCAGACGGAGCTGGTTATTTTTCGTTAAAGGGAGATAATTCGGTCCAGGTTTGCATCGTCTGATTTGTTCTCTCCCTTTAATCGTTTGGCCTGACGCTCTGATTTACAATGTCACTGCTGTTGTAGTGTAAGCTCGTGTGTTTGTCTGCCTGTCTTCCTGTCTATCTGTCTATCTGTCTATCTCTCTGATTGCCTATATGTCGGACGGTCTGTCTGTTTCTCTATATGTCTATCTTGAGAGTAGTGTCCTTCTGCAATACTATTTTCTTGATAAAATTCTATAAGACATTATAAAATATTTCATATCGACTCAAAAGCAATGCAATTGCTTAACATTTTAAGCGATCAAAAATCTTCTTTTTTTATATATAAAAAGCCAGATGGCCAGTCATCAACTCGATAAAATTGATCGATCAAATCTGAGAAAATATCGATAACTTTAAATAGAGAAAATCGGTTCCATGTTCGCATGCTTTGCGGACACAAGTGAGCGCGACCCGTCTCGGTCCTGGGGTTTCGGCTAGCCAAGCCTTAGTTCTTGTTTCGGTGATGACATATCTCGGGTTTTTTCATGCAAATCTGTACTGTTAGTTTAAGGCCGACAGATTGACTCTTTTTTTGTATTTTTGTGTGTGCATTGCTTCACGCGACTAGTTTCTTTCTGTTTTGAACCAGATGATTAACTTGACACACTCACACACCAACAATTGATGAAAACAGAAAATAAAACGATGTAGTTTGTTTTATTGAAAATGATTTAGTCTTCTGGACATCTAGAAAAACATAAAAAATAAAAAAATAAAAAATAAAAAATAACAGAACCCTTCAAACTGATCATATTTGTCCTTTTAGGGGTTCTGGGAACGTTTTCTTTCCAGTACTGTTTATAAAACGTTCAATCTCAGAGAAAGATAAAGGTAAAGGCCTTGATATGTTTACATGTGAACTTCGTGTTCTCTTTGTTTATTTGTTTGTTTGTTTGTTTGTTTGTTTGTTGTTCTCTATTTGACATTTAAGCAGTTTACGTTTACCATGTAAGGGAACTGCGGATTGCAAAATGCTATAGTTACAGTTAAAAGTTAACATTTTTATGATTGAAATTTAAAAGTACCAACTACCAAGCTGAAATGCTACTATCACATTGTCAAGATTGATCTAATGTTTGAAG
>NC_090257.1:7654138-7665244 GCF_037325665.1 Littorina saxatilis | reverse complement strand
TCGATTCCCCCTCGATGTTAAAATATTTAGTCAAAACTTGACTAAATATAAAAAGAAAACAAATATAATAACATATTAAAATACTGTATGACAAGATCACGGTAAGCATTTCTTCAGTAGAGGACTAAAGCAAAAACAACAACAATTAACCTTTGCACGGAATGGGCCTCAACCTGCCGAACGTATAATATATAATATAGGTATATTTGATCTAGTCATCATGGAATCAATTGATCCTTTTGAAAATCAATGTCAGTTCTTCAACGTGTGACAGGCAGGCGACATAATTTCAACGGGTTACTTGCACACCTCCTAGGCAGAGTCAGCGGTTGTCTCACATTGTAATGCGTTAAAAGCAAAGTCCTTTCCGTGTCAACCATTTCAGCCTATAATCTCGAACCTGGCCAGGCTGATACATGGGATAAAACCGTCATCCCCCATCGAACACCCACCACAATTAACAGTCTGGGTGCTTTCTGTGCAGAGTAGGACTTTGTAATGAATTAAATTCACGAACAATTAGAAAAGACTGTACCTTGAATCTTTCTGT
This sequence comes from Littorina saxatilis, assembly GCF_037325665.1. Lineage (NCBI taxonomy): Eukaryota > Metazoa > Mollusca > Gastropoda > Littorinimorpha > Littorinidae > Littorina > Littorina saxatilis. The sequence continues at coordinate 7,664,694 of NC_090257.1, read as the reverse complement.
AGCGAATAGTGTTGTTTCTAAGCCCGTATACGCGGTGGTTCTGAAAATGCTTAGGCTCTAAGCTCCTGACATTGCATCGTAGTATCTGAAATGACGTATGGATACTGTGATCTATCATTAGCGGTGTCACAAAATGTTACGTTCCTCGAAGTTTCCTCTGCAAAGGAAACTGCTCCCAAGTAATACTGCTCGTTGATATTTACTTTCCTGTCATAGAGCTCACCAAGAGGGAGTTTGGAGCCATGTTTTATTTTGATCTCATGAAAGATGTTCATGTTCCTCACAAATACCGCACATTTGGGTACACTTATGAGAATAATGCACTTTCCAAGGCAAGTACTTATAGTCACCTGGCTGGCTATAGTGGAAAGGTTACTTTTGGTGGTCACATTAGATATTATGTTTTTTGGAAAGTTCGTTTTATTTGCAGCCACAGTTCGGTAAACGACAAATGGCTAAACCCAACCACCTAAGAATGAGAAGCGTTTTTGTAACATGACCCATATTCTGCAAAAATGCAGCCATGACGCAGGGTGTAGGTTACAAAAAACCGTCATGTACCGCTTGACTGCATACGGATATAAGCAAATCATACCTTAAACGAAAGCTAAAGATTTTTGCCATCAGACAGCAAGTAAAATGCCTAATTCGTATACACAGTTTTATTTTTAACAACATCTGTATAACATGCGGACGACAAAACAGGAAATGCCATTTTCTCAATCGATATGTATAGCTAACTGAACGCCTGGTTGAAACCGCAATCAAAAACATCTTGAAAATTGTTTATTCTCACAGCTAGAATTATTTTACATCAACAATTGTTAATTTACCGAGGAAAACAACAGTCACATAAGATACATAATGGATGATTTTGAATCAACTCCGAAAACTGAACCGGGTCGAAGCAAAAAAGAGTTTACACATACACAGGCTTGAAAAAGGATAATTTGGTTCAATCTGTTAGATTTTTACCCATAACGTTAAAGATCAGCTTAATATAAAAGGAAAGTGATCATTGTAAAAGGATTTTGCTATCGCAAAATAATTCAACTTCCGGTTTTACCACATGGCGTCCACAATATTATCAATTTATTACATAGCGTGCATTTGTCAGAAATTATACTAAATGTTAGAAGCGATCTTAAAGTGAAAGTAACGTTTAATAAAAGTATGCGCATTTATTTATTGATTGATATATGACTAAAATAATGGACATGTAATTTAAACGTACAAAACGACATTTTGTACACTACCTCTCTAAAAAAAAAAACGCGACTATGACCGACCGATATGTATGTGTAAATTAGGTCATTGTTAGTGATGAAAACGGGTTTTCTTTAAAAGATAACACGCAAACTGTGAAGTTCAAGCCCATAAATGATTTTAGTACGACTTCTTCAAAACAGGTCTGTTTTTCACTCCACCAGTTTCAGTTTTAATAAAATATATGTATAGCTCTCATTTTCAAAAAAAACTTATCTGCAATTCACTTAACCAAATACACAATGAACCCAGAAGGTATTAGAGTGAGACACTTTACAGTGAAATATGTTATGATTCCCCTTATTTCAAAATATATGCATTTTAATTGGCAGACACGATTCACGTCGTTGGTACATGTCCTCTGGTGAGGCAACCGTTAGCATTTTTTGTCGTAAAAATTGACATTTTTAAACATAAATCATGGACAAAAAACTAATTCTACAAAAAGTGCAGGTTTTCTTGGTATAGTCAGTTAAAGCATCTTAAAATTCAAGAAATTGTGCAATTACGTGTATGTATTTGAAATGGCAGAAAATATTGAATGAAAGTGATTTTTGACTGATTGAAACCCTACCCCCACTAACAAAATGTGCCCTGAGATTAGGGGTGTTAGTTGAAGATGAATGAATAATGGCTATGGTTTTCCCCTAAAGTATTCAAAACCAAAACATATACATAGGCAAGATGTTCTACATTAACACAATTAACTTTTTAAACATATACATATGCTTAGTACACGATACTTCCGGTTTTTCTACCGGATGACTTATACATTACCTTATCGTAGAAAAAGCTTTATTTTCAAAAAGTGCAAGTAATTATTAAAAATCATACATAATATTTATATATTGGAGTTAATTTTCCTTCGAAAGTCATTTGTTTCAAGTGGCAGACAATGTCAGTTGGAGAGTTACATGTACAAGGTTGTCGTCACCAAGACTGAGACTGGTCTCAAAAACCGGGAAATCTTTAGATGATGCAGTTGTTTTTATTTCAAACCCTCGAAGTATTCTCCCTTTGCGGCTACACACAGTTTAAGTCGTTGGACCCAGTCAAGAAATGACCGTTTGAAGTCGTTTTTTGGCACCTGGTTCAGACACTGGAAAACAGCCGATCCGAGGGCTGATCGACTGTCAAATCGACGCCCAGCCAATTGTCTTTTCAGATGAGGAAACAAAAAAAAGTCACAGGGTGCAAGATCAGGAGAGTAGGGAGGATGTGGCAAAGTTTCAAAGTTTTCTTCCTCCAGGTACTCTTTCACCACCTTGGATTTGTGAGCAGGTGCGTTATCATGAAGTAATTTGATCCCTTTCAATCCTGTAGTTGGTCTGGCTCTCTTGTAGTAAAGAACGATGCCAGCAAGAACTTTTTCCTTGTAGTACACCCCAGTGATGCTTCTGCCTTTTTCGCGTGGTTTTTGAAAAATGACGCCCTTTGTGTTATAAAATATTGTGTATAAAACCTTCTTGCCGGAGCGACTTTTTCGCACGATCCGAGGGGCATTGGCACCTTTTTTTTTATCCATGCTTTGTTTTGAGCTTTTCTTTTTGGCTCAAAGAAGTACACCCAAGTTTCGTCTCCAGTCACGATCTCATCCAAGCGTTTTTGATCACATCCGTCGTATATCTTGAGTAGCCGTTGGGCAAACGTAACCCTACACCTCTTGTTCTCTTCAGTGAGGAAATGTGGTACCCATCGCGCGCACACCTTTGTGTATCCAAGTTTGTGTTTTAAAACTCTCAAGACAGACGACGACGAAATGTCCAGTGTTTCGGCGATAAAATGACTGCTCACTCGGGGATCTTCATCAACTAACCGTTGCACATGGGACACCATTTTATTGTCGGTTACAGGTGGTTTCTTCACTTTTCCCCTTGCATCTTCCACAGACGTTTTCCCTGTTGAGAAATGCTTTGCCCACCGAAAAACTGTCGCGCGAGATGGTGCTGTGCCTCGGCTTACAGTTCTCAGCTCTTCAAGTATGTCACCGGCCGTTTTACCAAGTGCCGTTCTTATTTTGATGTAGGATCGAAAATCCTTCTCTGAAAATGTGCTTTTTGCCGCCATTTTTTAGGCCAGTGTCTCTCGCTTACATGACTAAATACACTGTATCTTTACGAAAACACAACGGATCACAAAGAAATTATGCACAATAATACGTTGTGTACCAATCTTGATAATGACGTCATTTGTTATAAATGTCGTCATTTGATTCTGTGCAAAAAAGACCAGTCTCAGTCTTGCTGACGACAACCTTGTATGTTCACTGCATATCACTTCCCAAACATGCATTAATATACATGTAAATCCCGAGGCTCCCTATACAAATAGGTAGTAATGGGCCGGTCGATGTAATTCTCATATTTCCCGTGCACTTTCCCACGGACATAAACACGCTTCAAAATCATCGTGTCCCACAATATTACAACACTACTGAAACGTAAACACAAACAAAACAAACATTAGACAACGACATCTACTCAGCCACAGCAATTCGAAACAATAGTCCACCCGCCAAGTCAATGACAACGCTCACCGTAAAAAACCGCCGGGTGATGGAGTACTCGCGCCCGCCAGTACGTCTGCAACCGTACCGTTGACTCTCTCGGGTAGCACTGAACCAAAACCGTGCTAGTTCGCTGACGGGGTGCCAAAGTGTATTCGTACACCGCTGACCCGGACTATGTTAATGCTTCTCTTACTAAATAGTCGATAGATACGCTATAATATAATTTATGCATTACACTATATTATCTTACCAGGTGAAATGAACATTATTTAATTTGCACGACTGTGCCCAACAAATATTTACAAACTTTCGTTTTCTGCAGCTTGACCTGGTTTGTTCACCGCACGTTACCGGGTGACTATAGCCCGTTCCACGATTCGGACACAAACTTGCAAATACGCGAAGTTACAGGCGTAAAGCATCTCACATCCCACACGCATACATTCTACAATAGTGTTTGGACTCCAATGCTTATGTTGTAAATAACACAATTATTATATACACTCAAACATATAACAATTACATCATCTCGTGTATCTACAAAAAGCCTGTATAAGCTTCTTCTGCACCTCTAAAACCTCGGGTTGTGACAATGAGTTTTGTTAAGTTTAGTTTGGAGTTTTGGAAAATCCCGTTCATTGTCACCTCCCATTGTCACAAATAACTGGAGCGTGCTTTCTTTTCACTGTCTTTCAAACCGGACGCTAAGCGCCCCTGTGAAAGTCGAGCGTCGTAACCTCCAAGGGTCACGTGACGAGTTGGCGGTCCAGGCTATTTGGTCTATGATTTGACAATTGGTGTTGTATCTGTGTTTTGATCTCTCTCCCTAGTTGCTCGGAGAATAACATGAAATCACAATTTCCACCTGATACCCCGGTTGCTGGAAGAAAAACAAGTCGCGTAAGGCGAAAATACAACATTTAGTCAAGTAGCTGTCGAACTCACAGAATGAAACTGAACGCAATGCAACGCAGCAATACCGTATACTCGTAGCATCGTCAGTCCACTGCTCATGGCAAAGGCAGTGAAATGGACAAGAAGAGCGGGGTAGTAGTTGCGCTGAGAAGGATAGCACGCTTTTCTGTACCTCTCTTCGTTTTAACTTTCTGAGCGTGTTTTTAATCCAAACATATCATATCTATATGTTTTTGGAATCAGGAACCAACAAGGAATAAGATGAAAGTGTTTTTAAATTGATTTGGACAATTTAATTTTGATAATAATTTTTATATATTTAATTTTCAGAGCTTGTTTTTAATCCGAATATAACATATTTATATGTTTTTGGAATCAGCAAATGATGGAGAATAAGATAAACGTAAATTGGGATCGTTTTATAAATTTTTATTTTTTTTTACAATTTTCCGATTTTTAATGACCAAAGTCATTAATTAATTTTTAAGCCACCAAGCTGAAATGCAATACCGAACCCCGGGCTTCGTCGAAGAGTACTTGACCAAAATTTCAACCAATTTGGTTGAAAAATGAGGGCGTGACAGTGCCGCCTCAACTTTCACGAAAAGCCGGATATGACGTCATCAAAGACATATATCAAAAAAATGAAAAAAACGTTCGGGAATTTCATACCCAGGAACTCTCATGTCAAATTTCATAAAGATGGGTCCAGTAGTTTAGTCTGAATCGCTCTACACACACACACACACACACGCACGCACACACATACGCACATACACCACGACCCTCGTTTCGATTCCCCCTCGATGTTAAAATATTTAGTCAAAACTTGACTAAATATAAAAAAGTAAAGAACAATTCCCAACCGACGTAAGACGCAAAGAAACATTCGGAAACCGAACAATTATTGATTTCCTGAACGTATGCGTAAAGCCCAATTGCCTTCCGCTGTGATACCAATGAGAAAAGTTAAGAAGACAATGGCATCAAAGATTACACGCAATCAAAAGTAATGCGTGCACGTTTAACCGCTTACTGATACTCAGTTTGCTAACTTTCCTTTGAAGCGCCAATGTTTGTTTCCGTGTTTACTCGTCCGCTGTGCGGTACTTTATCTTTCTATTGTTTCTCTGTGTGTGTGTGTGTGTGTGTGTGTGTGTGTGTGTGTGTGTGTGTCTCTCTCTCTCTCTCTCTCTCTCTCTCTCTCTCTCTCTCGGTGCACTCTCTCTCTCTCTCTCTCTCTCTCTCTCTCTCTCGCTCAGACTCAGAGACACACGCGCGCTCTTCGTGAACGTACCTTCACAGCTTACGTCGATTGAGGTTTATGCAGATTGCAGCCAAGCCGTCGACCAATCATCGACCAGATTTCCGCGTCACGTGACGCATTGTCTGCGCGTGATGGCCGCACAGGAAAATGTTGGTGATTATTGCTGTTGACTCTGTTGTCGGAAACGGTTGTCGGCCATCATGTGTGTGCGGTGACTTTTGGTTTCAATATTTCCCCTAATGGGAAAATAACTTTATTCCGGACAGCGATGGTTCAAAGAATGTCGATTGTGGATTTTAAGGTAAGTGTTTGAACCGTTCTTAGCGTTATTTACTGCAGGAATTTTGTCGTTATTTTTTTTATTTTTTTTTATCACTGTTACGACGTCGGATGTTTTTGTCTTTGGGGTTAAACACAGAATGGTACTTCGGAAGAAAGGTAAAATTCAATGAAAATTACAGCATACCGTCGCAAAAACAGAGTTGTCATCTCCAGTCTATCTAGATACAACGTGAACAAAAACTCCGAAGCATGGCGGCCTACATTTGTTCTACGACGTAATCAACTGCAGCAGCCATGTTTCTGAAAACGGAAGAATTTCTGGCACAATATTCCATTATTATGACTGTGTGCAACTGCCAACTGAAGCCCAGTTCAATGCGAACAGTGACTTCAACTCGACTGTATTGTGGACATATCTCATAACGTCACATGGTTTTATTTTAGCCTTTGTGTGTCTATGGTGTGGGAAAAATTAATGAAGCTCTGTTGTGAGAGAATAATTTACATCGGCTCTGTTATAAAAGAAACACTGAATTATCAACTTAGAACTGTGGATAGCAGGACTCGTTGTTGGTAATCAGTTTTACTGACAAAAGTATCAGCACAAGCACCATTAGCAGTGCCAACAGCAAAAGCAACAAAAGCAACAACGACGACAACAACAATAACAACAACAACAACAACAACAGCAACAGCAACAGTGACAACAGCAACAGTGCAAACGACAACAGCAGCAACAACAACCGTAGGCTTGTTGTTGTTTTCACGTTATGACAATGTAAATCTCATGAACATGTAAAACATGAATAAAACTTTGTTTAAACCAACAACAACAACAACAACAACAACAGCAACAGCAGCAGCAGCACAACACCTAAACAATAAAAGCAGCTGTCACAGAAATAACGAACAGCAAAAGTGGTTACATATTCAAAAGCCTACGAACAACTGAGAGCAAGATAATAAAACAGAAAAATATAGGATTGTTTTACAAATTGCCATGATTAATTACTTCCGTCTCCAAGCAACTTTCTCCCCCTCTCTCTAACTCACAACCCCACCCCAGCCCTCTTTCGTTTCTCTTCCTCTACCACTCTCTTTCTCTCTCTTTCTGCCTATCTCTGTTTATGCCTGTCTGTCTGTCTGTCTGTCTGCCTGTTTGTCTGCCTGTCTGTCTGTCTGTCTGTCTGTCTGTCTGTCTGTCTGTCTGTCTGTCTGCCTGTCTGTCTGTCTGTCTGCCTGTCTCTCGCTCTCTTTCACTCCCTCTCCCTCTCTCTCTCTCTCTCTCTCTTTCTCTCTCTCTCTCTCTCTCTCTCTCTCTCTCTCTCTCTCTCTCTCTCTCTCTCTCTCTCGTGCATTGCGTAGCTGCTGGTTTTTTATACAACTATGTCCGTTGCTGTAGATCTTTCTTTCTTTCTTTATTTGGTGTTTAACGTCGTTTTCAACCATTCAAGGTTATATCGCGACGGGGGAAGGGGGGAGATGGGATAGGGGAAAGGGGGGAGATGGGATAGAGCCACTTGTTAATTGTTTCTTGTTCACAAAAGCACTAATCAAAAAATTGCTCCAGGGGCTTGCAACGTAGTACAATATATGACCTTACTGGGAGAATGCAAGTTTCCAGTACAAAGGACGTAACATTTCTTACATACTGCTTGACTAAAATCTTTACAAACATTGACTATATTCTATACAAGAAACACTTAACAAGGGTAAAAGGAGAAACAGAACCTGTTAGTCGCCTCTTACGACATGCTGGTTAGCATCGGGTAAATTCTTTCTCGTCCCAACCAATATGGGACTCCCCCTAACCCGCGGGGGGTGTTGATGTATATAGTTGAGGATGTATTTGATGAGGCGCCAGCCATCCCCAGCCTAAACAATAAACTCTCTGAGTTCTGAGTTCTCTCTCTCTTTCCAAAAGCTGTAACCGCCCACAAATTACTGTTTGGAGCCGAGGAAAAAAAATGGAGGCATGAGGAACTTGCACGGGAAGTTGGACGATCCTAGAACAACAGATTTGTACACCTGCTTTCTCAGTTCGAGTAGCTCTAACCTATCTTTCAGCCGTGCCGCTGGATCATTTTTGCCTGTTAAATACACAAACTTCTGCTTGCTTTAGGCGTGTCTGGTTTCCCCAGAAGTATTCTCAGAGAAAGCCTTGTGTGTGTGTGTGTGTGTGTGTGTGTGTGTGTGTGTGTGTGTGTGTGTGTGTATGTGTGTGTGTGTGTATATGTGTGCGTTTTTTGTGCGTGTGTATTAGTGTGTGTGTGTGTGTGTGTGTGTGGAGATAATGTCGATAGGTCTGTCTCTGTCCTTAGTCTGCTTCTCATGTCATAGTTTTATTTCCCTCGCAGTCCCTGCCAGTCGTTCTTTCACTGTAAATGTCTGCCTCTGTGTCTGTGTGTCTGTCCATCTGTCTGTCTGTATGTCTGTCTGTCTCCCTCGCTCTCTCTCCTTTTCTCTCTCTCTCTCTCTCTCTCTCTCTCTCTCTCTCTCTCTATGTTGCTATACTCTCTCTCTCTCTCTCACTCTTTCGATCCATTTTTAGTAGTTTCAGGTCATAAATTCCCCCACGTTCCTTACCCCTTTATAAGCCCACCGATCCGAGGCTAATCAGTCTAATTGTTCTGCTTCATTCTTGGGATCTCTCCATATCATACAGCCAATTTCATAATTATGGTGGTCCAACGGCAGATAAGATATGAGATCGACGATGGTCGGGCGAAGTTGACAGGAGAAAAGGGGTTCAAGATGCTGATACTTTATGTGTCAAGAAGATGTCTTACACTCTAGGTTGGGGAATCCGGTAAACTTCTCAGTCAACTAGTTTGAAAATGTAGGGAAGAGGGGTGAGTTGGGCCATAGACCAAAATAGCCTGGACCGCCATCTCGTCACGTGACCCTTCGAGGTTACGACTCTCGACTTTCAGGGGCGCATCTCGTCCGGTTTGAAAGGCCAGCGATTCGAAGACAGTGAAAAGAAAGCACGCTCCAGTTATTTGTGACAATGGGAGGGGACAATGAACTGGATTTTCCAAAACTCCAAACTAAACTTAACAAAACTCATCGAAAAACATGTTCCATGTGCACTTTTGCTGAGTTTATTTTAGCATTTTCAGAACTTACCTCGGCAACTTCGTCCATGTTTACAATCGACACCGGATATCACGTCCCCCTGATTTCTGAAAGGCCATGTAAGCGTAGGTTCCTAAATGCGAGAGGCGCTACCTCGTAATAGAGAGAAAGAGCGGAGAGAGAGCTAGTTGGCGGTCCAGGATAAATGGTCTATGGTCCAGGATGGTCTAAATAGATCTATGGTTGGGCGATGTTGTTCCCAGGGCTGAGGTCCACGAAGATAAAGTGGGTGCCACCCAGACGGGAGAGAACAAACCGCGAGGTCTGATTGAGTTTTGTTTGTTCGTTCATGGGCTGAAACTCCAACGGCTTTTACGTGTATGACCGTTTTTACCCCGCCATTTAGGCAGCCATACGCCGCTTTCGGAGGAAGCGTGCTGGGTACTGATTTTCGTGTTTCTATAACTCTGACATGGATTACAGGATCTTGTTCGTGCGCACTTGGTCTTGTGCTTGCGTGTACACACGGGGGTGTTCGGACACCGAGGAGAGTCTGCACACAAAGTTGACTCTGAGAAAATAAATCTCTCGCCGAACGTGGGGACGAACTCACGCTGACAGCGGCCAACTGGATACAAATCCAGCGCGCTACCGACTGAGCTATATCCCCGCCCTGTCTGATTGAGTGAAATCCAAACAAATCTCAATTGTAACCAATCCAACACTGCCGTTTTGGGTGGTAACTTTCTCGTACAGTCCAGGCCTCGGTTTTCGGACATTTACGTATACCTTTTTGTGTGCTTCTGACGCATTCTTCTGACGCCAGGTCGGTCGAATGTCCGTTAGTTTTGACACGCGGGATGTCTTTTGACACAAACATTGTTTGCAGCTAGGACATTTTGAGCGATATTTGTTTTGAATCCAGGTCCGACGGGCGCAGGGGTGTGGTGGTAAGACGTCGGCCTCCTAATCGGGAGGTCGTGAGCTCGAATCCCGGTCGCTGCCGCCTGGTGGGTTAAGAGTGGAGATTTTTCCGATCTCCCAGGTCAACTTATGTGCAGACCTGCTAGTGACTTAACCCCCTTCGTGTGTACACGCAAGCACAAGACCAAGTGCGCACGGAAAAGATCCTGTAATCCATGTCGGAGTTCGGTGGGTTATGGAAACACGAAAATACCCAGCATGCCTACTCAACGAAAGCGGAGTGAGCTGACTATGCTCTCAGAGTATAGTGTGGGG
>NC_090257.1:7611638-7649138 GCF_037325665.1 Littorina saxatilis | reverse complement strand
TGACGAATAAATAACGAATAAATTACTTCACCCCAACACGAGCAATTTAACTTCCCATGCCAGGTGTACGAAATGTTTACTCCCTTGTCCCCTGTTAGTCTTGGTGGTGGAAGGGGTGGAAGGAGGGTAGCGCGACATTCGTGTGCGCAAGATCACTTATTGGCATTATCCCTTCGCCCGCATCCCATTTTTGCGTACGAGATTTTTACTGGAAGTAAAAAAAAATGGGGAGTAAAAATTTCGTGGAGGGAGTAATTTTTTCGTGCCTTGGGGAGTTCTTTTCTCGTAAGAAAAGTGTACTCGGAGTAAGAATTTCGTACGAAATATTTACTCCGGAGTAAATTTTTCGTGGAGTAAAAATTTCGTGTTACACCGGTAAAACCCAGCCCAACCCGTCAACCTTTCTCTAAGACCCATCCCAACCCTACGTTCAAGGGAGACGTTCGTGATGAGAGCAAAGGGGCACAGGAGATCGCATTACACCAGGGACAGCCTCATCGATCGATACTAACTTCTCCCTGTACAGATTGTGGACCCCAGTTTTCTGGTGAAGGTTTAAACAAAATTGGGTCGTTGCTTTCGCTTTAATGATGCTCCAGGCTGACAAAGAGAGGAGATACCGGCTTAACCTTTTCTGATATACTCCTGGGGATGTCGAGGGTGGGTGGGAGTTTGGCGGGGTGGTTGGGGGATGGAGGGGTTGAGAGAGAGTATGTGTGTGTGTGTGTGTGTGTGTGTGTGTTTGTGTGTGTGTGAGTGTGTGTGTGTGTCTGTGTGTGTGTGTGTGTGTGTGTGTGTGTGTGTGTGTGTCTGTCTGTGTGTGTGTGTCTCTCTGTGTGTGTGTGTGTGTGTGTGTGTGTGTGTGTATGTGTGTGTGTTTTTTCAATAAACGATAGCCTACATATAAACTCGCGGCCAATCATTTGACGTATTGAAAATATACTAAAACAATGGAATACATAATGGTTACTATGTAACTTCCAAAAATGTTAATGTCTGAACAAGGACACGTAAGATATTTGTTATTGTCATTCTTCAAAAAATTGTGTACACAATCATACAGTGTAAAAATGCCCTGAACTGTCTTCCTAACAAAGATATTGTTGAGTTGTTCTTTTGACTTTATCTTTATGTGATCTCGCTGACTAACGCAAGTGTGATACCAGCAATAAGTGCATTGTTTTCGAAAGCATTGTTCTATTGTTACTTTCAAGCCTCACTGTCAAAGCGCAATTTGAACAATGTAAACACAGTCTTCCCCTTTTGTTAAACAACAGGCGAGAAATTGATACAGTCATTCTGGTTGTCTTAAAATGACTTTGAGAAAGTCCTACCGGGAAACAAACGCTGGACAATTAATGCAATGTTTTCGGAGTAGAATCTGTTTTTATTGTGAAATTTATTACGCACAATAAAACAATCGACTAGTGTTGCTAGTATAGTGCGCATGCTGTCATAGTAAAACCCTCAAAAGAATATTTTTTCTTACACACCCACAATCGCAGATTTCTGACACAAATATGATAACAACGATGAATCCTCTTCTTCTACTTCTTCGTTCATGGGCTGAAACTCCCACGTTCACTCGTGTTTTTGCACGAGAGGGTTTTTACGTGTATGACCGTTTTTACCCCGCCATTCAGGCAGCCATTCGCCGATTTCGGGGGAAGCATGCTGGGTATTTTTGTGTTTCTATAACCCACCGAACTCTGACATGGATTACAGGATCTTTTCCGTGCGCACTTGGTCTTGTGCTTGCGTGTACACACAAAGGGGGATAAGGCACTAGCAGGTCTGCACACTAGATCACTGCGCCCGTCAACGATGAATAAATGAAATGCTGTAATTTAGCCGCATAGTATGTTGTTTGTTTGGTATGATACAAATGACAAAGCCTTAATGTAGAAGACAAAATAGAAATACGAATCGGGAAAAGTTTGGTCTTGTTATTGTTATTGGTTTGAATGATCATACGGAGAATAATAATTATTTTACTTTACAATGCCGTTCATTAAAGCATGTGTGTAAGTTGAGCTTGGTGTGCTCGTTGTTGCTGTCTTTTTACACCCCCGGTATAGGGGTGTGTATAGGATTCGCTTGATGTGTTTGTTTGTTTGGGTGTGTGTTTGTGTTCGCATATAGATCTCAAGAATGAACGGACCGATCGTCACCAAACTTGGTGAACAGGTTCTATACATTCCTGAGACGGTCCTTACAAAAATTGGGACCAGTCAAACACACGGTTAGGGAGTTATTGGTGGATTAAGATTCTACAAGGACTTATAGAGGGACATATTAATGGTCAAAGGGAAATAACCTTCTCAGTTGGTGGCAGTGAGAATGGTTATTTCCCTTTGACCAACGGGGGTGTTTTCCTACCTCGGAGGATTTTCTTGTTGTTGTTGCTTTTTTGTTACATACAAGAGGACACGAAATTGTGAAAATGAATGAACAAGAGATAAACCACTGTTCAAACAAAAGGCGACATGGGAATTGAAGCGGCGATTTGAGATCCTTCCGGAATTTGTGGGAAGGGCCGGTAAGGATAAGATATCGGGGCGGGGATATAGCTCAGTTGGTAGCGCGCTGGATTTGTATTCAGTTGGCCGCTGTCAGCGTGAGTTCGATCCCAGGTTCGGCGGAAATTTATTTCAGAGTCAACTTTGTGTGCAGACTCTCTTCGGTGTCCGAACCTCCCCCCGTGTACACTACATTGGGTGTGCACGTTAAAGATCCCACGATTGACAAAAGTGTCTTTCCTGGCAAAATTGCTTAGGCACAGTTAATAATTGTCTACCTATACCCGTGTGACTTGGAATAATAGGCCGTGAAAGGTAAATATGCGCCGAAATGGCTGCAATCTACTGGCCGTATAAAATTTCATCTCACACGGCATCACTGCAGAGCGCCTAGAACTGTACCCACGGAATATGCGCGATATAAGACTCATTGATTGATTGAAGATAAGGATACGATTTTAAATAGGCCTGTGAGGTTACCCTCATGGAAATTCGGGCTGCGTTCTCTCTTGGGAAAGCGAGCTGCCATACAGTACGGCGCCACCCATTTTATCTATTTGTTTCCTGCATCGGGTTATTCGTGTTCCCAAGCCCTGAGACTTTCGCTGTGAACTGACTTGGGTTCTGTATCGTGCGCATGGCGAGCACACCGAGGGGTTCGGAGCCAGTTGCTGGGATCGACTCGCGCTATAGAAAAACTATGAATTATCAGTAGTAGTATTATTGTTCTGCACAAAGTTGACCCTTTGAAATAAATCCCTCCCCGAACGTGGGAATCGAACCCACGCCGATAGAGACAATTGGTTTTCAGTTAAGCCAGCACCGCTACCGACTGAGCGATTTCCGTGCCCCTCCTCCCGGTTGAGGAGGGGCGGTGGGGGGAGGGAGCAAACGGCCGATCACGGCCGTTAGGCGCGTCACGAGTCAGTCACAAATAATGCCCACTAATCGAATCCACCAGCGAGTACGCTTCAGCTTTAATTGAAGGGTAAATAATTGCTCGCTTCCTCTAGTTGCTTTGTGAAAGCTCCCACTTTAGCCCTCCCTCCCCCTCCCCCCCCCCTTTCCCCGCCCTACACACAACAATTATCGTGACCGTAGCATCGGAGCAAAATAGAGTTTGTTTCCCCTACCGGCAAAACATTTTGGGGGCGCCTGACTTGTTAGTTTTAACGTCCTCTTATGACCAATTGGCCTATCTTTGGACAGGTAGAGTTCATAATGCGATGTGGGGCGGGGGGGGGGGGGGGCTTGGGGCCGTGGTTTCATAGTACAATAGTCACGGTTAGTCGGTCGCAATCAATTGCAGCAATCCTCCCTTGATTGTCAACTAACCGTCTTTTTTCCCACTATACCGATTACAGGGATCAATACAATACAATACAATACAATACAATACAATAACGTTATTAATCTCTAAAAGAGAAATTGCATTGCTGAGCTTTTGTGTCCGTAATAAAACATACATAAAACATTCAAAAATAAACATTTGTTCTTTGTCATTCATACATTCTTGTGTTCTTATACATTTCTTCGGAACAATCAGACCCCACCTCGAGTACGGCTCCACAGCGTGGTCAACCTCAGCCAAGACAAACCTGCAGACCCTTGACCGTGTGCAAAACCAGGCCCTCCGACTCATCACCGGTGCAATGAAATCCACGCCCATCAAGGAAATGGAGAAGCTTACCACCATCCAACCCCTCTGTCAGAGAAGAGAAGCCAAGACTATGGTACAGGCCGAGAAGCTCAAGTGCCTACCCGACCACCCCATGAAGCACAGACTGAGCAACCTCACCAAGAACCGGCTTAAACGGAGCAGTTTTGTACACGAGAGCAAGAGACTTTCTCGACAGTACAGGGAAGTCCTTCCACAGAACACTCTACCTCTGACTCAAGAAGAAGAGGAAACCCCCAAGGCAACAGAGAAACCAGGCATCCAGATCTGCACCAGTGTTCCACATGTTACCTCAGGAGAAGATCAGAATGACACAGCTCGACAGGCACTCACCTTAGCCCTGATCGACGAACAGTACCCAAAAGAGGCGTGGATCCATGTATACACCGATGGATCAGCAACTAACGCCGTGCTCAATGGAGGTGCAGGCATTCTCATCCAGTTCCCTGGGGGACATACAGCTACATCCAGCGTTGCCACTGGCAAACACTGCACAAACTATAAAGCAGAAGCAGAAGCTCTCATGCAGGCCGCCTCCTTCGTTCAGGACTCCGCAGACTCTTGCTACCAAGTTGTCTTCCTCTCGGACGCCCTTTCAGTCCTTCAGGCCCTAGAGAACGACAAACTCCCACAGCTGGCCAAAGCATTACAGATGGTCAGACAAACCAGAAGAGTTGTCCTCCAGTGGATACCAGCACACTGTGGGATACCAGGAAATGAAAGGGCAGATGAGCTGGCAAAAGAAGGAGCCGTGGAAGACCAACCTGAAAACAGTGTCAGCTTTAGTGAGCAGAAGACAATCATCAAGGCATTGATGAGGCCAAGGACAAACAGAGATGACTACCACACAATGTCCAGAGAGCAGCAAGTCAACCTCATCAGGCTGCGTACTGGCCACAACAGGCTCAATGCTCACATGAACCGAAAGTTCAAGCTGGCGCCATCACCAACCTGTGCCTGCGGTCAAGAGGACCAAACAGCGGAACACATCTTACAGCGATGTCCCTTACTAGATGAGGAACGAAAAGAAGTGTGGCCGTCACCAACTCCCTTGCAGACCAAACTATACGGCAGTCGACAGGAGTTGGAGAAAACGACAACATTTATCACCAGTGCCGGACTGATTGTGTAACCTCTGCGAACGCCAAGAAGAAGAAGAAGATACATTTCTTCAATTCCTACATCAATATTCTATCATAATTATGTACATATACATTTATTCTCTTTTAACAGTCTGTCTTCAAACGCATCTCAGAGAGGGAGGCTAGAGATTTGTGTTGTGCCATAGGTAAAATCATGTGCTTAGCTATGAGGTAATGTTATCACATGTTATTTAAGGAAAATGAGTAAATATATGTACCAAGCGTATAACATCAGCAAAACTGAGAAAATACAGCACATTGGTTATCACATAAGAAAGTATAACATGCATTCACCATCACCAATGCACAAACGAAAGTCAGCACCTTGCCGGTTATCACATATTCATGATATTGTCTAAGAGAGTAGAATAAGAGTATAAAATCATGCAAAACAAAATCAACAATACTGAAACAATACAGAACACTGACCCCGTGCAACAGAGCCACAACACCAGCGACGATCCTTGACCTTGGCAGTTCTGTGTCATTCAAAGTTGACGACAATGTGTGATTGAATTGGCCGGAGTTGGATGAGTGGGGTTTGCCGTGGCTCTCTTTGTCGTTTTCCAGCACGCCCTATTTATTAGAATAATAATCGGTGTAGTTATATACACCGCATCAGTAAGAGCAAAAATAATGTATCCATTTACTCTTTGTCTAGTTACAGAATGCTGTCTTTCGCATGGCTGCATAGAAAACGTGAAGGAAACATACAAAGAAGTAGGCGCGAAAGATAAATGTTAAGAAGAAGAAGAAGAAGAAGAAGAAGAAGAAGAAGAAGAAGAAGAAGAAGAAGAAGAAGAAGAAGAAGAAGAAGAAGAAGAAGAAGAAGAAGAAGAAGAAGAAGAAGAAGAAGAAGAAGAAGAAGAAGAAGAAGAAGAAGAAGAAGAAGAAAAAAAAAGAAGAAGAAGAAGAAGAAGAAGAAGAAGAAGAAGAAGAAGAAGTAGAAGAAGAAGAAGAAGCAGAAGAAGAAGAAGCAGAAGAACAAGAAGCAGAAGAACAAGAACAAGAAGAAAAAGAACAAGAAGAAGAAGAAGAAGAAGAAGAAGAACAAGAAGCAGACGAACAAGAACAAGAAGAACAAAAAGAACAAGAACAAAAACAAGAACAAGAACTAAGAGTAAGAAGAAGAAGATCAAGAACAAGAAGAACAAGAAGAAGAAGACGAACAAGAAGAACAAGAAGAAGAAGACGAACAAGAAGAACAAGAAGAACGTGAGATCAAAACACAAACACAAAAGAAAACGAGTGAAAGCGGAGAGGGACTGGGAGGGAAGTTGCTGAACCTTGACAAACTTCTCTACTTCACGCTGGCGTTCCAAGATTATAGCAGGACACGGGTCGGGTGCATGGCTAGGGGCAAATTATACCTGCGATGCACAGACGATGCACTGCAGATTATTGAGTAATTCTTTTTTTTCCCCAGCCCGCTACACGTTGCGTGAAGAGAAAACAGGCCAAGTACTCGTCATAATCCCTGTCGCAGCATGTAGTGTAGTGGCGACTGCGCAGGTGTAATTTGTCCCTTTGAGGTAGAATGGAGAGCGATTCAGAGAAAATTACTGGACTGATCTTCATGACATTTCACAAGATAGTTCGTGGGTATGATATCCCGAAACATTTTTTTAATATTTTCGATAAATGTCTTTGATGACGTCATATCCGGCTTTTCGTGAAAGTTGAGGCAGCACCGTCACGCCCTCATTTTTCAATCAAATTGGTTGAAATGTTGAGCTTGCATGTCGTTTTTGCTCAGCATCGCTTTGTATTTTGTTTTTACCCTCTTTTTAAGGCCAACAAAAAATAGGTCTGTTTACGGTAACATAGGTAAAAAAAATAGGGTCGGTAGGTCGGGATTTTTTTTTTTCTTTTTTCCAAAAAACCATATGTTTACGTTAGTTTTTTGTTTTTTTTCCCCAAATGCCAAAAAAGTCTAGGGTCGCGCGAAAAAAATAGGGTCGGTCGGGTTACCGTAAACAGACTATTTTTTTTGGGGCCTAATGAAGGATGCTGATTTTGAGGCTATCTCTGACAGAAAACAGTTTTGCATTGCAGTGAAAATGACGCAATTGTGCAGTTCTGTGTCCTGCAAGTTGTGACAGTTGACTCTCATTAGTTTTCTTGTGCAAAATGCAAAAATACACATCTACGTTGAGATGATAAAGTCTTCTATGTCTACGTATCGTCAGTGGCCTTCGAAGACCTCGTAACTTACATTTTCCCGATTTTCGGATTTTGCCATGGTTCCGTCCCTTGATTTTTTTCCTATCATCTGTGAAAAGCTTGTAACTCTATCTATTTTGCAAAGGTCTTTTTCCCCTGATTTTAAAAACCTCGTATTGCCGTTGGGTGTTGAGACATTAGCGGGAAAACCTCGTATTGTCTGTTTGAATCCCTGCGAGTCTGTTGAAAATCCTCGTAATTGTTCCTTAAATTCAAAACAAAAAAGTGAAAACCTCGTATCTACACGTTTTGATCTGGTGAAGAGGAATTTGATTTTTAAAACACTCATTATCTCAGAACTATGATTTTGAAGATACGAGGTCTTCGAAGGCCACTGACGGTATGTAGTTCTCATACATGCAGTTTTTGGTGGTGAGGGACCAAAAACTGAAAAAACTTGCAGTTGTAAATGAACGTTAATGGCTATGCAAATGAGCAGCCCATGTGGACTGTTCTAGCACTAACGACTAGACAGCACTTTATTTGTCTTCGTGCGAGCTAACCGAGCCTACAAATGCATGCATACAATTATTGGCATACTGGTGCACCAGACTACAATTGCACTGGAATGTTCACAACAGTATGTGTCAGTATTACCGACTGGGATGATTTTGACAGATTTGTGTTAGTGTTAGTGTTAGTGTTAGTGTTAGTGTGTGTGTGTGTGTGTGTGTGTGTGTGTGTGTGTGTGTGTGTGTGTGTGTGTGTGTGTGTGTGTGTTGTGTGATTTTGACAGATTTGTGTTAGTGTTAGTGCGTGTGTGTGTGTTGTGTGTGTGTGTGTGTATGTGTGTGTGTGTTTGTGTGTGTGTATGTGTGTGTGTGTGTGTGTGTGGAGGGGGGATGGGAGCATGGGGGAGGGGGTTAAAAAAAAAAGCAGCTGCGATTATCACAATCTTTTTTTTTCAAGACATGCCGACGAGTTTAATGATTTGGTGTTTGTGTGGGGTTAGACTGTGGGCTGCTAAAATGAGGCAGATGAGAAAAGCACTGACAGGCTTCTTGATTGTTTTTCTGTCAAGACATGCTGAAGAGTATTGTCACCACATATTTCCCAAATTGGTTGCTGTGTGCGGACATGTATTTTATTTCAAAACTCAGAATAGATACTTTTTTGTATTGCTCAATTTTTATATATATATATATCACACGGACCCTAAACTGAAACTTCCTGTTGCAATAATGTGGGGTGATCAGTTAACAGGCAGTAAAATCCTTTGGTTGGCTGGTTGGCTGGTTGGCTGGTTGGTTCGTTGGTTAATTGTTTATTTGTCTCTTTCTTCGTTTTTTCTCATGCCAATCATCTGTACAGGAAGCCATTTGGACACACCATTAAACAAATCATGGACATCTTCAGAACAAAAGCCACCACAATATATCGCCAGATCGCGTGATTCCCTCGTCGGCTTTCTCATTATTTGGATGGTAAACTAGTAATACAGCTATTTTATTCCCGTCGTAGATCATTACGTGTCTTTTTCTACCCATCTTCTACAAAAAGGTCATAACTTTTTTTTCTTGTCCTATAATTTGCTGTCTCTCGTCGAAAACGAAGGCATCTAAGGATATAATCTTTGTGATAAACACGATTTTACAAGTCTGCGGGTAATAGTTATAAGATTGTACGACTATAATCCGACATTGATGGGAAACGTGCCTTCGATAATAAACCGGAAGGCTGAGCAGGAAATCTGCGTGTGTGTGGGGGGGGGGGGGGGGAGGGGGGTGGTGGTGGGGGGGTGGGGGGTTGTCAGGGTGTGTGTGTGTGTGTGTGTGTGTGTGTGTGTATGTGTATGTGTGTGTGTGTGTGTGTGTGTGTATGTGTGTGTGTGTGTGTGTGTACCCCCGTTTCCACAGGTTTGGTTGCCTAAATCACCATAAGGCAACCATCCACACGTGGATGGCAACCTAAACTCTGGATGGCAACCTAATTGTGTGGATGGTCGCTTCATTTAACACCGTTAAATTGACTTTTTTGACGGAAAGAATGTCATAACAATGTTCAAAATGACATTCTTTCCGTCCTCTATAGGCGACGAAATAGGTCAAATTTTGTGCATTTTTTAGTGCAAAATTCTTCGATGCCGGAGCGAGTACTGCACCCAGTGCTGTTGTAGTGCAAGTGCACTAGAAAGGCACTACACCCAGTGCCGCCTCTTAGGTAACCATCCACACTTTAGGTATGTGTGTGTGTGTCTGCATTCCACCATTCGAGTTTTTGATAAATCTTTTTCCCAATATGTGGTAGAGAGAAAAAAGTTGCCCTTTGCTCTTTCAAGAATTGTCGATACCACTCAGTTTCTCTGCCATCGGCAAACAACTTTCACTTTCAGTTTGGTTGCTGCGTCACTCCCCCCACCCCCCGGCCCCCCTCCCTCTTCTCCTCCTCTGCTTTCTCCTATTCCTCCCCTGGACCAAAATTCGTTAAAAAAAACATTATTGAAGTTATGAAATCTAAAGCCGAATGATTGTGCTCTAATGCCATCAAATGACCTCTTTCACCTGTTTTCTATAGTTGCGTTTTCTTCAGTCTCTTTCTTTTTTTTCCCATTAACACTCGTGGTGTTTTGTTTTGTTCCAAAGTAATCATTTTGCAGTTAAATTGCCCTCCTTCGATTCTGTGTCGTTAATGTGATTTTTGTTCAACATCATTGGTGTTGCCTCTCTTCCTTCCATTTCTCCTGTTTCTCGGTCCACTTTCTCGGACTTGAGATCTCTAAAATTAGCAAATTGGGGGTTAAATACAGCTTTTGTGCTTCGTTCATGTTCTTGTTGCGTCCCAATTTCCTTAGCCACTTCCGCCCCACGATCTTCTTTCTTCGGATTTAAGGGTTTTTTTTCTAAATCATTTGGAATTGAATTGCAGAGATTGTTCCTGATTCGTGTGTTTCTTTCATCTCATACCCTTTGCCACGTTATTTCTTCTCCTCCTCCTCCTCCTCCTCCTTCTCCTCCTCCTCCTTTAGCTCCTCCTCTTCCTCCTCCTCCTCCTCCTTCTCCTTTAGCTCCTCCTCTTCCTCCTCCTCATCCTCATCCTCCTCCTCCTCCTTCTCCTTTAGCTCCTCCTCTTCCTCCTCCTCCTCCTCCTCATCCTCATCCTCCTCCTTTAGCTCCTCCTCTTCCTCCTCCTCCTCCTCCTCCTCCTTCTCCTCCTCCTCCTCCTCCTCCTCCTTCTCCTTTAGCTCCTCCTCTTCCTCCTCCTCTTCCTTCTTATACTCCTCTTCCTAAGTCTTCTTTCTTTGGACTTGAAATATGTCGGGGTGTTTTTTCGGTTTTTTCTTCAAATAATGTATTACATTCGAGTAGAATTGCTGCACTTCAACGCTATTAAAGTACTTCATTCGTCCTTATTTGTGTTAGCACATTCCCTTTTTTCTTCTCCACCCTTCTTCTCCTTCTCTTCCTCCAAACTCAAACTCCCATCTCTCTTTGGAATTAAGTTTTCTGGAATTGTCAACTTGGAGTTGAATGTGTGTGCTGCCTTTATCCTCATTTTTATTAGCACTTTTTCTTCGTTCTTCTTCAGCCTTCTGCAGCTTTTCTTCCGTCCCAGCCTTTCTATAGCTGCTCTTTCTTTCGACTTGAGTTTTCTTGAATTATCAATGTGGAGTTGCCTTTTTGTGCTTGTATACTAATTGAGTGCTTCCATCATCTGCAGTTTTCTTTTCAATAAAAAAAATTATATCGTTCATTTTTCATTTTCATTTCATTTTCATTTTCATTACTTTATTGTCCCATCGCTGGGAAATTCGGGTCGCTTCCTCCCAGTGGAAAGCTAGCAGCAACGGAGTCGCGCTACCCAGGTGTCTGCGTGTTTATGTGTATTCAGCCACCTGCACTTATGGCAGAATGACCAAGGTCTTTTACGTGCCATTGTGATGACACGGGGGTGGGACATGGCTTCCGTCTCTGGGTCTGCACATAAAGTTGACCCGTGTCCGTCCCGGCCCGAATTCGAACCTTCGACCTCCTCCGCCTCCTCCTCCTCCTCCTATCCTCCCCCCCCCCCTCTCCTTTTTTCATTCCAAGGACCACTTCTGAATTCGCTCGCTCTTCTGAATTCGCCACGCGTCTCTCCGTCTTCCTCCGACTGGTGCTTCGTCCACTTTAATTATTACTGTACCTTTCAGAACAGACACTCTTGACGAGTCCACTCGGGTTCAAGTACCCATTCGGGAACGATTTTCTGCTGAACGAGACCTGCCTTACTGCCGACCGGAGTTCCCTCCCTTGCTAGTCGTTTGCGATTGACGAGAATCCTCTCCCCTTTTTCAACAACCAATCAGACTTCGCAATTTTCGCTTCCGGCGGAAGAACTGAGCTGTGTTAGGAATTTAATTGAATTTTGGGCCAAGTTTAATTCTGATTTCTAGAACGAAAGCGTGTAGTGTAGTATTTTGTTAGTCCCTCGAGAAATTAGGTGGTTTTTTTTTTAAATCGGTGTTTGAGTTATACTGTGTTGGGGACTTGCAGACTTTGACATTTTAAGAAGTTACACGTTAACATGTTCCAACTGTCGTATTCAGTTCTGCAGATTTGAATAGTTTTGACCGAAGAAAAATCGATTTTAATGACAAATTTAATGAGCAAACTCATTAATTAAATGTTAAGCCTCCAAGCTGAAATGCAATACCATAGTCTGGGCTTCGTCGAAGATTACTTGACCAAAGTTTCAACCAATTTGATTGAAAAATGAGAGCGTCACAGTGCCGCCTCAACTTTCACGAAAAGCCGGACATGACGTCATCAAAGACATTTATAAAAAAAAATGAAAAGCACGTCTGGGGATATCATACCCAGGAACTCTCATGTAAAATGTCATAAAGATCGGTCCAGTAGTTTACTCTGAATCGCTCTACACACACACACACACACACACACACACACACACACACACACACACACACACACACACACACACACACACACACACACACACACACACACACACACACACCACCACCACCACGACTCTCGTCTCGATTCCCCCCTCTACGTTAAAAGATTTAGTCAAAACTTGACTAAATGTAACAATCAAACATGAGCAAATACGGTCAAACGAGACTGCGAGTCCGTTCCAATGAATGCATACGGTCAAACGAGATACGGTCAAACAAGATACGGTCAAACGAGATACGGCCAACCGAAATACGGCCAACTGGGGGTACACCGAAGAGCGTTTCGTGAAAGAAAGGTTTCGGATCACGAGGCATGTCACGCTTACTTAGAGTAACACAAGGCCAAATCATGTCCTGTACCCCATACCATCAGAATTCCAATTTAGCTCCCGCCCCCACCCCCCTCCCCCCCTCGACATTCCGGGACCGTCTTTTGTCTGATGATTTTATTTGTGGTGTGTGTGTGTGTTTTCCTCCATTACACGTGGGGTTTCGGTGTTGGTCAGATTGGATAGGTTCATTTTTCCATTTTCATTTTCATTACATAAATTCGGGTCGCTTCCTCCCAGTGGAAAGCTAGCAGCAACGGAGTCGCGCTACCCAGGTGTCTGCGTGTTTAGGTGTATTCAGCCACCTGCACTTATGGCAGAATGACAAAGGTCTTTTACGTGCCATTGTGATGACACGGGGGTGGGACATGGCTTCCGTCTCTGGGTCAGTCTGCACATAAAGTTGACCCGTGTCCGTCCCGGCCCGAATTCGATCCTGCGACCTTCCGATCACAAGTCCAGTGCTCTACCAACTGAGCTACCGGGCCCCCGGTTCATGATATGTAAAACAGTTTTCCCGTTCCCTTTAACTGTTGCGTTTTGTCAATTAGCACATAGTTAAAGCAAATGACTGTGTTCGACCAAAATTCAAAAATTAACATTCGGCCTTAACGTTTCCTGCTAAAAACTCCGATAATTCCTCGCTAGTTAAAAGCCACAGTAATAACATCCCGATAAAAACAAATAACAAACAAAGAAATCAAAACATATCTACATAGATACAAAGCCACATCTTCGGGAGAAAAACAAAATAGCAACATATATATTCTAGAAGACAATTTATATGTAAAACGAGCCAAAATAGTATATATATATCGATAGTTTAAGAGCAAAACCTGAATACGAGCCCTTCCACCTTTTAAAAATAGCAAACAAACCACACACAAAACACCACACACACACACACACAAACACACACACACACATATACACACACATACATACACACACACACACATACATACACACACACACACACACACACACACACACACACACACACACACACACACACACACACACACACACACACACACACAAGTGAATGAAAGACGCAAAACCCAAAATAAAATGACAGAAAATAAATTGTCAAAAGATATTCCGGAAGACCATTTTTATTCAAAACGAGGCCATCTATTCACGCCAAATTAAGTTTGCCACGAGAACCCGGCGCGTAGATCAACTTTCTATTCAATTTGGAACATGACACCCTGTCGTTTCTTCTGCAATTTCTCATTGTCAGGTCATCTCCCAGTCAGCTGCATTGTTTTTTGAAATAACTTCTTCTCTCCGGGCTAACTTTTGGGAACAACGTTAGCTGGCTGTTTTCTTTCTGTATGACATTTTCTCCCTCCTTCTCCGCTGTTCTTATCTCTTAGAGTTTCTGCTCCTGTCTCCTCTAATCCCACCCAACCCTAACTCCAACCTCATTCTGTGCGTGTGTGTGTGTGTGTGTGTGTGTGTGTGTGTGTGTGTGTGTGTGTGTGTGTGTATGTGTGTGTGTGTGTGTGTGTGTGTGTGTGTGTGTGAATAGAATAGAATAGAATAGAATAATCTCTTATTGCCACGAAACCTTAATACGGCACAAACCAAACAACAGAAATAAAAGAAGAATCATTGTTTCTTCTTCAGAAAACAATCATGTACATATTTACCAAGCTGTAACTGAAGTGTTTCATCATGTATCAATTGACTAGGTAAATCATACAAGTGTATGGGATTATTTATATGTTTCATTAATTCATTTCTGATATCATTATATGCAACGCATGTGTCTAAAAGATGCATTTCATCCTCCAATGTCCCACACTTTAAGACATAGTCTGTTCTCTTTTGGTATGTTAGTATACAGGGTGGGCCATAAAAAGTGTCCACATTTAATTTGTTAATATTTTTCCTGTAAAGTGATATTTTCTTTTCTGTTTCAGATAGAATTTGAGACAAGCATCTTAGAATTCTTTTAAAGCCTGAATGGATCGCATTCCAGTACAGGAAAGGACCAAAATCGTTGAACTTTACTTTGCTACCAATTCTGTGGTTCTCGCCCAGCGCGCTTTTCGGAGAGAGTTCCCTGGCACACACTGTCCATGTGCGAGAACTGTGAAGCGCCTCGTGGATAAATTCAGGAACACTGGTAGTCTCGCAGATAACAATAAAGGACATAACCCTGAATTTATCCACGAGGCGCTTCACAGTTCTCGCACATGGACAGTGTGTGCCAGGGAACTCTCTCCGAAAAGCGCGCTGGGCGAGAACCACAGAATTGGTAGCAAAGTAAAGTTCAACGATTTTGGTCCTTTCCTGTACTGGAATGCGATCCATTCAGGCTTTAAAAGAATTCTAAGATGCTTGTCTCAAATTCTATCTGAAACAGAAAAGAAAATATCACTTTACAGGAAAAATATTAACAAATTAAATGTGGACACTTTTTATGGACCACCCTGTATCTTCCCGTTTCAATGTTCAAGTCATGAGCACTTATTCTAAGTTTACACAATGTTTGCTTGTATTTTGTATCTGCTATTGATAAGTATGCTGCGGTTTGATAACCTTTTACTGCATTTTTTGTGAAATAATAATTTGGATGAGCTATTTACTTTTTCTTTCCAATATTCTATATATTTTGCTTTTATTTTTTCCGATATTATATATCTTAATCTTTTTATGCTAAATGTAAACTGGTTATTCCAAACGTGATTTAACCTTAACGTTTGTAGACTCCGTTTCACAAATGATACCCATTAATCATTGTCTTGTGAATTTCTATATATATGATCATATATTACTCTCAAATGAGATGTCTTCGAAAGGTCTAAAATATGTAACCAATAATGTGTGTGTGTGTGTTTGTGTGTGTGTGTGTGTGTGTGTGTGTGTGTGTGTGTGTGTGTGTGTGTGTGTGTGTGTGTGTGTGTGTGTGTGTGTGTGCCTCGCTCTCCCACCTTCTCTCTCTCTATCTCTTTGATCTCGATCTCTCTCTCTCTCTCTCTCTCTCTCTCTCTCTCTCTCTCTCTCTCTCTCTCTCTCTCTCTCTCTCTCTCTCTCTCTCTCTCTCTCTCTCTCTCTCTCTCTCTCTCTCTCTCTCTCTCTCGCGCGCGCGCGCGCGTTGATATTGTTTCATGTAGTGTTTTTGTGTGTGGATTGATTCGATTGGAAGGAAAGGTTTAGTTTCATGTCTAAATCTTTGGTAGATAGCATTCATTTCAGTTCTTTGTAATTGCCATTTTGAAGTTTTGAATGTGATAATGGGTCTGCAGCTTAACATCTCTTCCCTCTACCTACAATCTTTATTCATTAAAGATGAAGCAATAAATCAATCAATCTGTCTGTCTGTCTGACTTTCTGTCTGGCTGTCTGTCTGTTTGACAGTCTGTCTGTGCTATCCATGATTCTGTCGTTATATCAGGGCACTTGTCAGTAAATTTGCGACAAGGAGAACCGATTTAGCAACAGAGATGTTCACACAAAAGAAAAGGCACTGTTGTGTGATTCAAGGTGATGACATGTTATAGATCTCAGTACGTGTTTGTGACAAAAAGCGTTTCATAATTGCTCCATTTTGATTGTATTGAGGCCCATAATGGGGTAGGTTACAAAAACATGCCTTACTTTGAAGTGGTACAGCATGGTTACATTTCTTTCATATCGGATACTTCTTTTTCTTCTTCTTCATTCATGGGCTAAAACTCCCACGTTCACTCGTGTTTTTGCACGAGTGGGTTTTTACGTGTAGGACCGTTTTTACCCCGCCATTCAGACAGCCATACGCCGCTTTCGGGGGAGGCATACTGGGTATTTTTTGTGTGTTTCTATAACCCATTGAACTCTTACATGGATTACAGGATCTTTTCCGTGCGTACTTGGTCTTGCACTAGGAGGTCTGCACATAATGTTGACATGTGAGATCGTACAAATCTCCACCCTTAACCCACCAGGCGGCCGCGGCCGGGATTTGAACTCACGACCTCCTGATTAGGAGGCCCATGTCTTATCCACTACGCCACTGCGCTCGTCTGAACATCGGATACAAAAACATCAACACCTCCTGCGAAACATAAATTTTCTTACCTCCAACCACGCCCTACTGCCCAGTTAATCCACTCCCCTCCCCCTCCCGCCCCCCCCCCCCCCCCTCCCCCCACCACCCTCCGCCCCTTCTTTTTTCCGTGAATACAGCAGCCATTGATGGACCTGTTCGTGCTTGCGTGTGCTCATCAATGTCAGTTTCCGATCAGTTTTCTTCCAACTTTCGTCGCGGCTGGGACGGGTTATGATAATAACACTCTTCTCTTGTCGACCTTCCCCCCTCCTCCTAGATCTTGGCAGTTCGTTAGCAGCATTGTTTTGTTTGTCTACGTGTTACGATTTCTTTGCCAGAAAAGCTAGCTGGGCCGTCCTTCTTCATTTCTTCAACGTCGTAATATTCCCCATTACGATGCGGTTTTTACGTCAGTCTTGCCCATGGAAGCTCGCTTTTCTTACAATGTTTGTGTAAGAGTGGTTCTCTTTTCTTTGCCTTTCCTTTCGCTGAATGTGCGATCTAATCAGTAGTATTGTTTGTGGAGAGCTCGCAGACAGGCAGAATTGAGCGTTTGTCGTCGTGATTCTGGCATCTCAGCTCAGTTGTTTGGGTCCATTTTGTATGCTGACAGTTGGCAAATCTATGAGGATGGAACAAGCAAACAAGCTTTCTTGTAGCTGAAATGATGTGCTGCAATTACAGTGTCTGGAAAGTTAAAGGAGCAGAATATGGTAATTGTGGAGTTTGGTCATTGCGTGTTACCGAGCTTAAAAGAAGACGGCGGGTCACGAGGGTGCTGTTGGTGGAACTTGTGGCATACACCAGTTAACAGTTTCGGCGTTTACATGGAACGAAGAAGGAAAGCGGAAGAGGAAGCAGTACAAACACACTCACAATAACGATCTGCGCACGCGTTCAAATCAAAGGGGGGAAAAGGAAAATCGCGTGTTTGTGTGCCCGATGTAATCCTTAGAACCTTTACACTCTTTCTTCGAACACTCAAAAGCAACGTCAGGGCTGGAAGACTACACAATTGCACTTTCTGCCGACTGAATCTACGCTTTCTCAAATCAACCGGAACAGGAAGAAAAAGAAAAAAAAACTCTCAAAAAAACGATCTGCGGATGCGCATTTTCTCCAAAAAAAGGAAACTGGAAGAGGAAGAAGAAGCAAAAGTTTTCGGTAAAAAAAAGATGTACGCATGTGCGAATCTAAAATGGCCGTGAAACTGTTAATCGGTGTATTGACTTCTTTTTTGTCTGTCCCATTTCCTTTCATCATTTCTTTCTTTTGGAGTTCCCCTTTCCTTCCTTCTCCCTTCCTTCCTTATTCATTCTTCCTTGATTATCTTCGTTTTTCTGTCTTCCTGCGTGCAATATATTTATCTATTCTCTGTCGATCTGTCTGTTTCATCATTTCCTATTTCTAACTCACAAACTACAACAGCATTTTGATGATCAAGCCTGTTACGTTTAATACCACACAGAATGTGGATTCTTGTTGATATATCTATCATTTATTGTATCTTTCCTTTTCTCCGCCTTCCCCCTTCCTCAAATGGAACAATTCACTTGCCGAAGCTGTTTTCTTCTGGAATTTGTCCACTCGACTGTGTATTCGTATCTGTCTTGTGAATACCTCGTACTTTTCTGTTTCAATTTCTTGAAATCTGAGTGTTTATGAAACAAAAGACACGAATGGCTTCTCACATTAAAGTACTCGTTGCCTTGGCAATAGTTTGGTTTTTTATCAGAAACGTGTTGCAAAGATGTCTGTAATGCCAATGAGTGCTACAATTCACACAAGCATCTGTGATGCCAGAGCTAAAATTCACACTAACACCATTTTTTCCATTTGTAGACTTAATCGGTTCGGACATGGGACAGATACTGTTTTTCATTTTGACTTTGATGAAATTCTTTGATTTGATTATCAGATCACAACTTTTCGTGACACAGTGCAATTGCAGAAAGCACATAGTGTGACTGCACTCTTGTTGAACCTGGCGATTGCTTTCAGAAAAAGGCGTGAAATTACCCTTGTAAATCTGCAGAGTTTGATGCCTGACAGATTGAATCATCATGCAAATTCACATTGATTTCCTGTTGTTGTCCGCTCTGTGTCCTTTTTAAGCGCCTCATTTCTATGCTATTTACGGATGATGAAAATCTCTTCAAATCAGATTATTGCCACCTCCATTCTCTTCCTTCACCCCCTCGCCCCCCAAAACCATCAAGTCTTATTTGTGTGTTGCATGTATTAGGAAAGGCCTTGTGCACCTGTAGAATCAATTATTAACGAGTTCTTGAACTTTCTATTGACCGTTCATCTTCAAATCGGGGTAATTGCTTTGGACTGATGTTAATGGAGAGCTGGAGAGATACAGACAGACGGACAAAGAGACTGACACACAAGACAAGGCAAGCAGGCAGACAGACGGACAAAGAGACTGACACACAAGACAAGACAAGCAGACAGACAGACGGACAAAAAGACGAAAGACGGAGACAATAGGAAAACAGAAAACATTCTAGAAAGGACATTTCCATTGTCGTCGATTTGGAGAGCGAGAGAGAGAAAGACAGACAGACAGACAGAGAGAACGAGATAGACAGAGAGAGGGACAGAGACAGAGACAGAGACAGAGAGCTATGTATCAAAAGTATGCGCATGTGTAGGAAGAGAGACCGACAAACAGACAGACGGATACAAACAGATACAAACAGATACAAACAGATAGAGACAGATAGAAGAAGGGGGCCCGGGTAGCTCAGTTGGTAGAGCACTGGACTTGTGATCGGAAGGTCGCAGGTTCGAATTCGGGCCGGGGCGGACACGGGTCAACTTTATGTGCAGACCCAGAGACGGAAGCCATGTCCCACCCCCGTGTCATCACAATGGCACGTAAAAGACCTTGGTCATTCTGCCATAAGTGCAGGTGGCTGAATACACCTAAACACGCAGACACCTGGGTAGCGCGACTCCGTTGCTGCTAGCTTTCCACTGGGAGGAAGCGACCCGAATTTCCCAGCGATGGGACAATAAAGTAATGAAAATGAAAAATGAAAATGAAGAAGACAGACAGACCGGCAGAGACAGAGACAGACAGGTGGACGAACTAACAGACAAATAGACAGAAAAAGAGACTGGTCGATTTGAGGAATGACCATGCAATAGCGGAATGAAGATGGTTATGGAAGACAGGGAAAGGGCTGGAAGCCGTTTTGTACGAGCCAGGGGACGGCGACACAAAAAGGAACAAGTCGCGTAAGGCGAAAATACAACATTTAGTCAAGCTGTCGAACTCACAGAATGAAACTGAACGCAATGCAATTTTTCAGCAAGACCGTATACTCGTAGCATCGTCAGTCCACCGCTCGTGGCAAAGGCAGTGAAATTGACAAGAAGAGCGGGGTAGTAGTTGCGCTGAGAAGGATAGCACGCTTTTCTGTACCTCTCTTCGTTTTAACTTTCTGAGCGTGTTTTTAATCCAAACATATCATATCTATATGTTTTTGGAATCAGGAACCGACAAGGAATAAGATGAAAGTGTTTTTAAATTGATTTCGAAAATTTGATTTTGATCATAATTTTTATATTTTTAATTTTCAGAGCTTGTTTTTAATCCAAATATAACATATTTATATGTTTTTGGAATCAGAAAATGATGAAAAATAAGATGAACGTAAATTTGGAACGTTTTATGAAAAAAACAATTTTTTTTACAATTTTCAGATTTTTAATGACCAAAGTCATTAATTAATTTTTAAGCCACCAAGCTGAAATGCAATACTGAAGTCGGGCCTTTGTCGAAAATTGCTTGGCCAAAATTTCAATCAATTTGATTGAAAAATGAGGGTGTGACAGTTCCGCCTCAACTTTTACAAAAAGCCGGATATGACGTCATCAAAGTTATTTATCGAAAAAAAATCAAACAAATCCGGGGATATCATTCCCAGGAACTCTCATGTAAAATTTCATATAGATCGGTTCAGTAGTTTGGTCTGAATCGCTCCACACACACACACGCACAGACACACACACACACACACATACACCACGACCCTCGTCTCGATTCCCCCTCTATGTTAAAACATTTAGTCAAAACTTGACTAAATGTAAAAAAGGAGGCAGAAGAAGAAGAAGGTGTAGGGGTGGGAGGAGAGAGAGAGAGAGAGAGAGAGAGAGAGAGAGAGAGAGAGAGAGAGAGAGAGAGAGAGAGAGAGAGAGCGCGAGAGAGAGCGCGAGAGAGAAGCATTATCAGGGGAACAGGGAATAGGGGGAATCATTTTCAATCAGAAACAAAGCCATTTTGACGACGGGTTATTTTCAGCCAGCTTATTACTGTCAGTGCTGTTTCGTGACTATTGGTGGTTCATGCTGCCAGCTTTGATTTGCGTTACTTTCTCATTTTGAACTTGATTTCCCCCCTACTGCGCAGTTCGCTTGGCAACAAAATAATAGATTCAGCTGAACCAAACAGGGATAGCGTTCACCAGTAATGTGTGGTATTTTCTCGAGAAAAAAAAAGTATCTGAAAATACAGGAAATGTAATCGGAAAACGACCACAGCTATACTTATTCTTGAAGTTTGAAGGGGGGGTCAAAACTGACTGGCCTAGACCGGGGGGTCATTCTGGGCTAGCTGATTTTGACCGGGAGGTCATTCTGGGCTAGCCCAGAATGACTGCCCCCCCAAAAAAACTTGTGGGGATGCATAGATGCATACCTATATGTGTACATTTCGTTTAAAAAGGTCCAAGTGTACTTATTTTTGAAGTTTCAAAGGAAGCGTCGAAACTTTTTTTTGTTGTTGTTGAAAAAAGTACGTTTTGTTCGATGTTTGTTGTTGATTTTTTAAAAAATCATTTTTACAACAAATACTGTGCTCATATTCATATATTTCGTTTTAAAAGGTACTAAAGTACTTATTCTTAAAGGTTGAAGGGGAGGTCAAAACTGACTGGCCTAGTCAGTTTTGACCGGTGGGTCATTCTGGGCTAGCTGATTTTGACCCCCCACCCCAAAACCTGGGGAGATGCATAGATGCATACATACATGCGTATGTTTTGTTTTAAGAGGTCCTAGTGTACTTATTCTTGAAGTTTGAAGGGAACCGTCGAAACTTTTTTTTTTAATTTTTTTTTTAGAGTTAAGGGTTTTTGTTTTGTTTGTTGTAATATCAATTTGTTAACAAATATTGTCCACATTTACATTCATTTCGGTTTAAAAAGTCTTAAAGTACTTATTCTTGAAGTTTGAAGGGGGGGTCAAAACTGACTGGCATAGTCAGTTTTGACCGGGGGGTCATTCTGTGCTAGCTGATTTTGACCGGGAGGTCATTCTGGGCTAGCCCAGAATGACCCCCCCCCCCCCCAAACTTGTGGAGATGCATAGATGCATTCATTTATGCGTACATTTCGTTTTAAAAGGTCCTAGTGTACTTTTTTTAAAGTTTCATAGGAAGCGTCAACACTTTTTTTGAATTTTTTTTTTGAATTTTATTTTTATTTTTTTATTTTTTAGATCATTTTTCCAACAGATTTTGTGCACACATACATATATTTCGTTTCAAATGGTCCTAACGTACTTATTCTTAACGTTTGAAGGGGGGGTCAAAATTGACTGGGGGGGGGGGGGGGGGTCAAAATTGGCTAGCCCAGAATGACCTCCCGGTCAAAATCAGCTAGCCCAGAATGACCTCCCGGTCAAAACTGACTATGTGTGAAAATGGCCTGTTACACCGGTTAAATAACGCAATCAGTATTGTTAGACTTGGCTTGACTGGCAGTCTGGAGTGACAGTGTGACCAACGTCTGTGAGAGCTGGGATTCGTATAGATCTGTAAGGTAATACCAGAGATCGTAGAGGACAGTCTCTTATAATAAATACTGGTTTGAATAATCAGTGCAAT
The DNA here is from genome assembly GCF_037325665.1 of Littorina saxatilis. Classification (NCBI taxonomy): domain Eukaryota; kingdom Metazoa; phylum Mollusca; class Gastropoda; order Littorinimorpha; family Littorinidae; genus Littorina; species Littorina saxatilis. Next base: position 7,626,415 of record NC_090257.1, on the reverse strand, counting down.
CGAAATAAATCAGAAAGCAACCAAGAAAACAAAACCTGACTGAACACACACACACACACACACACACACACACACACACATTCATGGGACACACACACACACACACACACACGCACACACACACATGCACACACACATACACTCACTCACACACACACACACACACACACACACACACACATTCATGGGACACACACACACACACACACACACATACACACACACACACACACACACACACATGCACTCACACACACACACACACACACACACACACACACACACACACTCTGTGAAACTCCCCCAAATCTTCTCTGTCCGGCACATTGAAACTTGAGAGCAAAACACACGACTACAAAGATAAAAACAAAACAAATCCGATTAAAAGAATCAGTACGATTACTCATCTCTTTGGTTTGCCAGACGCTTCTTACTGATGGCAGCCCATATCGCAGCCGGCGTGTCCGAAACTAAGTTTTCGTTCTTTCTTTTCTTTTTTTGTAATCAGAACCTTTTTCTCCCGGCGGGTAGGGAAGCTAAGTCTTTAAATGCTGTTTACGGGAGAAAGACACTTTGCTCTGGTATTCTCCGGGATTAGGAGCAATTTATGGTATTGGGGAACAATCCAATTCTGTCCTCCCCTTTCTCAGACAAAAAGGCCAGGCTCGGGGGCAAGCAATTGTAGCTAGCAGAGGGATGGTGTACGAATAGCCAATAGTTGTTGTCTGACAAAAAACGTTATCGACGTTTCTGTTTGTTTTGCTTTCAGTTTCGTCTCCTTTCTGGTGTTTCTGTGCCGTTTTTAAACTCTTCCTGTTCTTGTTCTTTTCCTCCTCCTCTTCAGAGAGTCTGCACAAAGTTGACTCCGAGAAATAAATTTCTTGCCGAACTGGGGATTCGAACCCTACGCTGATAGCGACGACTGGTGACTGACTATTAGGGTTTAACGTCCTCTTATACCAAACTGGTCTATACTGGGACAGGTGTTGGTAATACGCTGAAGATATGGTGTGATACTTTGATTCGAACAAGCTCGCTGTGGCTGTCTTCTTCGACACACCAGCATTGGGTTTGTCTCGTCAAAGTATCGAAATACGATCATGATAATCAGAGACGAGAGATCATGCGTGCGTGTCTTCGTGTTTTCCAAGCCCTGAGACTTTCGCTGTGAACTTGGGATCTTTTTCGTGCGCATGTGTGCACACGGGGGTGTTCGGACACCGAAGAGAGTCTGCACAAAGTTGACTCCGAGAAATAAATCTCTCGCCGAACGTGGGGAGCGACTAACTGGCTACAAAGCCAGCGCGCTACCAACTGAGCTACGTCCCCGCCCCGACTGGTGACAAAGCCAGCGCCTCTACCAACTGAGTTGCGTCCCCGCCACATCACAGTCTGAGAGGAAGAAGACAGGAATAATATCAACTGCATGGTAATTTCAATATAATCAAATTTTCATTGACCTCAACAGTGCAAAACCATGTGTCCTTTCGAAATCCAGCAAAGTCTGGAACAGAGCAGTGAGGACCAAAGACTTTTTACAAGCCTGTTTGAACACTCTTTTATCCCCAAATGAATAGTTTGTGAGTGAACTGATCTGGGCTTTTGTTTTTATGCTTAAGTGGGTAAAAGTGCCAGTTCTTTCTTGGGCAAATGGACATGTACGAACTGGTTAAAAGGTACCATACTCCTCGTGTAAGTGATTATTTGTGTCATCGCAATTCATTCCAAGCTCGTACACGGAGTAAGAGCGATCTTCCACTTAGAAACATACACGAAATCAACGGCCTGGCTGCTTCCTGTAAAGAGTGAGTGTTATGTCGAGACACCACTTATCACATAAATTATGTACACTTATGCACACAACTTCCATCCTCATTGCGCACACTCTAAGACTTAACCCTGGTAGTAACAGTTCCAACATTTATTGAACTAATATACAGCCTGTTCCAAAAGAAACGCAACCAACCTGTTTGCAAAATCAAAGTGCAAAATTTATTTTGCAAATAATATTTCATGAAGTTACATACGCGACGACATAGGGACAACTCAAGTTTCAACTGAGCTGGCAATACACTAGAAAATAGCAGTGACTTCTTCAGCTGGACTGACGGCAGAATGCCTCGTTTGTCTAAAAATGAAAGAGAGCGTGCTATTGGCATGCTTGCCGCTGGCCAAACAGCCCAAGCAGTCAGTCAGGTCATAAATGTTAACAAATCCACAATTTCTCGTCTAGTCATTCGGTTGAGGGTGACAGGTAGCACAGATGATACTCCCAGGTCAGGACCGCCTTCCGCCCTCACTGCTCGACAAGAACGCTTCATTGTGCGTCAGAAAAGGGACATAAATTGTGCTTCAATTGTCATTGTTTTCCACTTTTATTGTTAAACCTGTTTTGTTCCACATGTTGTGATTTGGAAATGTACCAAAAATGAAATATGTAACTTCATGAAATATTATTTGCGAAATAAATTTTGCACTTTGATTTTGGAAACAGGTTGGTTGCGTTTCTTTTGGAACAGGCTGTATACACATGTGTATCCCCACATCAACAAACTCCCCTGACTGGGGTTCAAAATTCCACTAGCAACACACTTGCTTGCTGTACATTCCCCTTAAAGCAAAAACCCCTGCCCGGGGTAACAATGTCCACAGTGGGTGTTGTTAATTTACATAATGAATTCATCCAACAGTTCCCATTCTGCCGAGAAAGTAGCTAGCTATGCAGGCTTGTGAGTTTTTGGTAATGTTCAAGTTAAATGATACTGTTATTGCAATAAAAAAACCAAAACCAGATAGACTGCTAACGTTCCAAATTTCAGAATTTACAACAAAAAGAAGAATGTCTACTTTATTTATTTATCTATTAAGGAGATTTCTATAGCGCATAACTAAAAGCACTATGCGCTTTACAATATCACTAGGTATAAGCACACGCAAACATACTCTGATTAAACAGAACTTAGCCTAACAAGACATACTAAGAACACTAAACATTTAAGTTCATACAAAAATAGAGAATTAAATTAAATACTGGACAAACGATTAAAGTAAGCTTAAGGCCTACACCGACTACAATGGACTATTTCAAATACAAAAATGTAGTTAACTATAAAGGCAGTGCATAAAACTCCATAATCCTAAGAAGGTCGAACAAATAAAAAAACATGAAAGACTATTTAACTATGATTACTTCGTAAAAGATAAGAAACATGGTATACAAAGCTGTAATTTTTAACAACAAATTTAAAAAGATTTTCATGTCATATTGCTTGGGTTGACGTACTGTAAATGTAACGTTTGTCAAAAAGTACACGTTTCAATCACCTATTGATTCTGGTATTTCAATGGTATTTCAATGGTATTTCAATGGTATTTCAATGGTAAAGCTTTGACAGATCTATGGTAACAGACACGATGAGTTACATGAGAAGTAATTAATTAAAGGTCCTTGTCTACATTTTTATACCGAAATCGCCATTTCACCATTAACATGCAGAGTCTGTTATTTACAAATATCAACAATACACCCCCTTTCGATCAGGAAAGACGAAGCCAGTGTAGCCGTTTGAAAATTCATTGTAGTATTCCAGCGTAGTACTCATAGTAGGATATCCTTATTTTGGAAAATGCCAAGCGCAAAACTCCTCTCAAATCCCGTGCATTTAAAACGGCAGAAATTAATATGTAAGCGCCTAGGGCTATATCTAGATTAGGCGCATAAAAATGATCACAATAATAATAATAATAATTTCGTGCGTTTAAAAAAGAGCATGGACAGCGCTCCAGTGTCAAACTGTTGCCGCACTTGTTTGGGCGTGGCTATAAGCATAGTGACATGAATTTGATTGGTCAGTATTTTTAGGCAAAGCACATTGTTCTCAGCAAACAGAAAACACAATATTGGAAGCGTGAGTCACGCTACCCCAAAATAAAATCTTTTTTTACATATACATGTATCTTTTTACATTTAGTCAAGTTTTGACTAAATGTTTTAACGTAGAGGGGGGGATCGAGACGAGGGTCGTGGTGTATGTGTGTCTGTGTGTCTGTCTGTGTGTGTGTGTGTAGAGCGATTCAGACTAAACTACTGGACCGATCTTTATGAAATTTGACATGAGAGTTCCTGGGTATGATATCCTCAGACGTTTTTTCATTTTTTTGATAAATGTCTTTGATGACGTCATATCCGGCTTTTTGTGAAAGTTGAGGCGGCACTGTCACGCCCTCATTTTTCAACCAAATTGGTTGAAATTTTGGTCAAGTAATCTTCGACGAAGCCCAGACTTCGGTATTGCATTTCAGCTTGGTGGCTTAAAAATTAATTAATGACTTTGGTCATTAAAAATCTGAAAATTGTAAAAAAAAATTTTTTATAAAACGATCCAAATTTACGTTCATCTTATTCTCCATCATTTGCTGATTCCAAAAACATATAAATATGTTATATTTGGATTAACAACAAGCTCTGAAAATTAAATATATAAAAATTATTATCAAAATTTATTTTTCGAAATCAATTTAAAAACACTTTCATCGTATTCCTTGTCGGTTCCTGATTCCAAAAACATATAGATATGATATGTTTGGATTAAAAACACGCTCAGAAAGTTAAAACGAAGAGAGGTACAGAAAAGCGTGTTATCCTTCTCAGCGCAACGAATACCCCGCTCTTCTTGTCAATTCCACTGGCACTGCCTTTGCCACGGGCGGTGGAGTGACGATGCTACGAGTATACGGTCTTGCTGCGCTGCGTTGCGTTCAGTTTCATTCTGTGAGTTCGACAGCTACTTGACTAAATGTTGTATTTTCGCCTTACGCGACTTGTTTTTCTATAACTTTTTTCCCCATGGTTCATTCATCATCTGACATCACTTTTTAGCGAAATCTAACCATAAGATTATTGAAAAAAAAGCAAAAATGTAGACGACCACCAGTAAGGTGCCTGTAATACAACGGAAAGGAAATATTGCTCAAACCTGTTGACAGTGATCTCAACAGTGCAAAGCCATATTTCCGATCGTCTGTCCGACTATAGTCTGGAAAGGAGCAGATGGGAATATAGTAACTTCTTACCCAAGAGAGACTAGCTTTCAAGTAGACTGGTGCAAACTTTTGTTTCAGTGCGTAAGTGAAAGTGGCAGGTCTACAGTTCGAAAGGATAAGTCCTTCCTGGTTACGAAAAATGGTCCCGAGGGTTTTAAGTACCAGCTCTCCGCACGAATCCCCTGTAAGGATGCAGTTCTCCCAAAAGTGGTTTTAGTCCTCACTAAAACTGAACTTTTTTATGGCTTTCTTTATGGCTTTCTTTTCAGCCTTTTGCCCAGATAGACCATTCAACCACTTGACTGACCAGTTCTTGACGAAAAATCGGAGATTTTCAGTGTTTGTTTGCTTCTTTGCTTTGTTGGTACATGTAAATGTTAAGATACAACCCACAAAAGACATTTGTAATTATTCAGAAAAAAACCGTTCAGGTTTAACGAGACATATTGCCCAGACTGATTTTTCAACTGCCCGATTCTTGACGAAATCGAAGACTTTCATTTTTTTTTTTTTTTTTTTTTTTTTTCAAACAATTTTATTCACATAAATAACAACAATTAACAATATCTCATACAATGAATTAAATACAACTTATCGAGAACAGCAAGCTAACTTTTTTAACGTTTTGTTCTTCGAACACTCACACAAAAATGCTTCTTATCTGTAACTGCCTATTAAAAATACTTTTCAACGGTAAAAACGAATTTGTTTTTTTTATATATACTAACGCACATCTTTCCGATTAAGATAATGTGGTTCAATTTATACATAGTTGCCTTTCTCACCATTACAAAATGCATACCAAATAAAACATCACTAACATTCAAAATAATCTTAATTTCTAAAGTACGAAAAATAAATTCTTCAATAAACTTCCAGAATGTGTATACAACCGGGCATTCAAAAAAGAAGTGTTCAATGAAATCAGTTACATAAGGAGACTTTCATTGTTAGTTCGATTGGATTGTTTTGTTTCTTTGTCGTTTAAGACAGGTAATCTCCTGGAGTGTCTTTTAAATGAAGCAGCGTTGTCTGCCATGAAACTAAAGATTCGTGTGTCTATTTTCTTAATATCTGTAGATAGTCGTTGAAAGTTCTGTTATCATTCACCCTCATTCAGAGTCATCGGGGTTGTCGGCGGAAGGTCGCGGGTTCGAATCCCAACCGTATCAAGTGTGGATATTTGTCCAATCTCCCAGGACATACTGCGCAGACATACTAGTGTCTTATCCCCCTTCGTGTGAACACGCAAGCACAAAACCATGTGCACACGGACAAGATCCTGTAATACATGTTAGATTTGGTTGGGTTATAGAAACACGAAAATCCCCATCATGCTTCCCCCGTAAACGGCGTATGGCTGCCTGAATGGCGGGGTAAAAACGGGCATACAAGTTAAACCCACTGGTGCAAAAACATGAGTGAACGTGGGAGTTTCAGCCCATGAAAAAAGAAGAAGAAGGTACCTTCAAATTAACTTACCGAAAGTTTTTGAACAGTCGTCTGAAAACACACCTTCTAGAAACAGACATTTAGTCATGACCGTTTTCCTAACCCACGGTGGGGGGCCCGGGTAGCTCAGGTGTAGAGCACTGGACTTGTGATCGAAAGGTCGCTGGTTCGAATCCGGGCCGGGACGGACACGGGTCAACTGTATGTGCAGACCCAGAGACGGTATCCATCATCTCCCACCCCCCATGTCACCACAATGGCACGTTAAAGATCTTGGTCATTCTACCATAAGTGCAGATGGTTGATACCACCTAAACACGCATACATCAAAAGCCGTGAGGGCGTAAAAACTCGAATCGTATAAACCAATTCATGTCCAATATAGGCACTTAAAATGTACTAACCCACGGTGGCCACACAACGCACTTAACCCGCTTTCACTGCTTATGGGCAGAATATACCTGCGCAGAGTCAGCGGCACAGACGACGCACTGCATATTATTGATGCTGCGATGGAGATTATGACGAGTACTTGGCCTGTTTTCTTTTCACGCAACGTGTAGCGGGCTGGGATAATCTGCAATGCGTCGCCTGTGCCGCTGACTCTGCGCAGGTATAATCTGACCCTTCAGGGGCAAATTATACCTGCGCATAGTCAGCGGCGCTGCATGCTGCGATAGGGTTTATGACGAGTACTTTGCCTGTTTTCTTTTCACACAACGTGTAGCGGGGTGGGAAAAAATAAGAATTACCTCAATAATCTGCAGTGAGTCGTCTGTGCCGCTGACTCTGCGCAGGTGTAATTTGCCCCTTAGCTGTAATCCACTTCAGACCGAGGAAGTCCCCGTTGCGGTCCACGTTAGACTGAAACCAAGCCATGCAATCTTTCCCCGCCAGACGATTGTTCTAGAGAAAGAAGACGATTCTCTCGAGGAGAAAGCACTGGCAGTCGACGGAATCTCCTCTCTCTGAATTGAAACTTGGCCCCAGCATGCCGAGGTTACACTCAATGTCTATTATCTTAACCATTCTCCCACAGACAATCTCCCGAGCGCTCATTTCGTATTGATTACCTGGCTGGTCCCTCACTCGTTTCTGAGGTCTTTTTTGTTCAGTCATACTGCCGGAGACTAAGGATTAAATCCTAAAGAATTTATTTTATAATGGCTGCGCTCAGCATGGAACACTTAACATGCATACACAATTCGACTCCATTTGAAGATCGCACGGCCGAGATATGATCGATTAAAAGTTCGATACAGAGAGATCATGGCATCACTCGCCTGCCATTCTGCAGCAGGAAGAGGGGGGGATGAGGGGGTTCCTGGATAGAGGGTAAGGGAGGCTGGCTATCAGTAATCTGATCGCCGTGACCGCGGGCTCGCCGGATGCTCTCACCATAACTCTGGTCTGACAGCACAACCTGTCTTTGATACCATCTTGCTGGAATCTTCACAGTTTGATTATTTGAAGCAGTTTTTCACTTCAGTCTTTGTGATACACCAGAGCTGCATGGACGTTTATTTGTGGTCATCTACAACTTTAAAACAATGAAGGTTAGTTTTGGTTTGACTATTCCATAAAATACTTTAACTGAAGGTTTTACTGTCTGTACTGCCGCCTGAAAAACTCTCTTTTAGCAAGGATTTGTATGGCTGAACATTCCAGTCAAAATTCCTATTTTCATGTGTTTTAGTTGTTTTCCTCTAGAATCAACTGATTACATAAGTAACATGCAGGACGCACTATATATTATTGTGGTATTTAATGGTGGTGCTGTTATCAATGTTGAACATTACAAATTTGTGTTCATGAAAACTATTTTACTTGCAGCACTTCAAAGGCTACCACAATGGATGATCCATTAAAAACCTGTCCAATATGCAACGAACCATGTGACGTCGAGTTTAATACCCTGGGAAAGAAAGGATGTGCAAGTATGTTCTCTCTCTTGATTTGTTTCAATTCTTATGATAAATTTGAGTTTCTTAGTGTTCTGTATACTATAACGTTTGTTTGTTTGTTTGTTTGTTTTATGTCCTTTTTTATTTTGTTTGTTTTTGTTCTTTTGTTGTTTTTTCCCTTTGGTGTTCTTTTACATGTTGTGCTGTATTTGTAGTTTGTTGTATTACTGGGTGTCATCCAGTGAGACTTATCAAAGCAAGTGTGTGGGGTCATAGCCGGTTAACAAATTGCGTGCTTCTGTTGAAATGTCTATAAAAAAAGAGTTTGTAGTGAGCAATGTTATTTGTTTGTTGATACAGGAATCAAGGATTCGAGCCAGAGAAGACAGAACAGAACCGTTCAGCCTACAGTTGGTCAAAGGGTGCATATCGAGTGTCGAAGGGATTACACCAACGACAATAATATCGAGAAAGACTTAAGACAGCAAAACAGAGATACCGATAAGACTGAGCTTGGAGAGCGAAGCACACGATCTAAGCAACACAGATTTGACTTTGCAAGTTGCTGCTTTTTCTGTGGGACTCGGGTAAATCTTTCCAAAACACGTGGACCTGATGAGGCATACAGAGTCAGAACATTATCTTTACAAACTGAAATTTTGAAAAAATGTGACGAAAGAAATGATGAGTGGGCAGATATCGTCAAGGGAAAGCTTGAATTTGCAAGAGACCTGCATGCAGCAGATGCTGTGTACCATATAACTTGTAACTGTAACTTCAGAGCGCTTGGTCTGTCAATTCCCAAACGTTATAATGACAAGCCAGGTGCATACGCACTGACAAACGCTCCAAGCCGAAGTGTGGGTAGACCACCGGACACTGAAAAACTTGAAGTTTTTGAGAAAACAGCAGAATATCTCATTAACCACGATGACGAACAGATCACCATCGGAGAGCTTGTGCAGAAAATGCAAGAGTTCAGTGGAGGGGTTGGTTACACCACCAAATGGACTGGCGGGGTAAAAAACGGTCATACACGTAAAATTCCACTCGTGCAAAAAACACGAGTGTACGTGGGAGTTTCAGCCCACGAACGAAGAAGAAGAAGAAGAAGACCACCAAATGGATGAAGGAAAAGCTCTTGGAGAGATTTGATGAAAAAATCATCATAGCGAACATTCTGGGCAAGTCTAATGTTGTAACATTCCGCACAACAGCTAAATCCATTCTTCATGATTTCTACAATTCTCCGAAGACTAATGACGACGAAAGTGAAAAACTGAAGCTGGTGAAAGCTGCTGCAGCACTGATAAAGAATGAAATAAAAGCTGCTTCTGCAACGACAAACAAGGAATATCCAACATCAGAGGATATTTCTTCAGGGGCGTACAACCTGGACTTTGTTCCCCAGTCCCTTCAGCTTTTCCTGCGTTTGATTTTCAGCGAAAAAGATGCTGACAATAAAATTGCATCTGTGGGACAAGCAATTGTCCAGGCAGCTCGACCTAGGGTTGTCATCGCCCCACTTCAAATTGGACTTGGAGTCCAAATGCACCACCATTTTGGCTCCCGATATCTGATCGATGTGTTGAATGCGATGGGCTTCTCGTCTTCCTACACAGAGGTGCAGAGATTTGAGGCAAATGCAGCTGTGTCCCAAAGTACAGATATTCCAGGATGTGCCAAGAATGTGATTCTACAATACGTGGCTGACAATGTGGATCACAATTCCTGTACCTTGGATGGATACAATTCTTTCCATGGTATGGGAATGATTGCTACCACAACTCCTGGAACACGACGAACAACGCCTATTCCTAGGTTGGATGTCACCTCCAAAGATTCAAAAGAAAAGGGAACAATTGACATCGTGTATTTCCAGTCAAAGGCAGTTCACTTTGGGAACACTACATACAGGGAACTAGAAAACCTGCGAGCTGTTGACCCATCCATACACCTTGATGTCTTGTGGAAGGTGGTGTGGCCGCTGAAGCCTGCAAGACCTTCATGGTCTGGAACGATGCAGGCTGTCCACAACGACCGTCACCCTGGTAAGTCGAGCGTTTTCTTCTTGCCAATGATCGACATGAACCCTGGTGATCTGACTTTCATTCACTCTACACTGCTGTTCACGGCGAAGGAAGCAAAGAGACATGGCTCGACTCCAGTGCTCACTTTTGACCAGCCCCTATTTTGGAAAGCCCATGAGATCGTCGCCAACAAACCTGATGATGCTGACTTGGCCTCCATTGTTCTAAGGCTTGAAGGTTTTCACATGGAAATGAGCTTTTTGGGCTGCATTGGACGTTTGATGGAGGGCAGCGGTCTGCAGGAGGTGCTAGAACTGACATATGCACCAACAGCTGTCAACTACATGCTTCAAGGCAAGGCAGTGTCCCGAGCAGTTAGAGGCCACTTTCTGGTTGACTCGGCTCTGAACGCACTCCTGACCTCACAAACGTTCAAAATCTCTCTGCCACTCCCAGACCTGGATGTGACACTAAGTGACGTCTCCATTGAGGAAATTGATAGCACAGATGTACCAGAAGATGTGCAAATTGCTGGGACAGTGGATGATATCGCGCCATCAGCAAATGAAGATGCTCCTGTCTCATGTGAGGAGCCTGATGGGGACCTTGCCCGTGCAGCCAACATGTGGGACTTGTTGATGAGTGGAGCTATCCCGCTAGGAGAAGTTTGCGTTGATGAGACAATCGCATCGATTCAGCTAAAACTAGAACGCCAAAAGCAAACCCTCAAGTGCCACCCCACAGCTGCACTGTGGATTCAGTACATGGACATGGTTGACATTCTGCGCAAGTTCCTCAAAGCTGAACGCACAGGAAACTGGGACCTGCATCTGTCCACTGTCCATGAAATGATGCCTTTCATGGCAGCAGCAGGGCACAACCTCTACACCAAATCCCTCCACCTGTATCTCCAGGACATGCTGCAGCTGAAAGAAACTCACAAGGATGTCTACCAGAGCTTCCAAGCCGGTCACCATGTACGCAGGACGGATCGATGTTGGGCAGGCCTTTCTACAGACAGATGATTAAGAGAACAACTAGCATTGCTCTTTGGAGAATGTACAAATATGTATTGGAGACTTTCTTTATTTCTATGACAGTGACCGGTGTGAGATGTTTTTCAAATGTACAAATGTGTATTGGAGCCTTTCTTTATTTCTATGACAGTGACTGATGTTGTGAGATGTTTTTCAAGGGACATAATTATTATCATTCCTGTTGTTTCCTGATTTTTTTCTGATTACGGAATGTGTTCACAGATATTTGTATTCAGTGAATGCATTCATTGAGTGTTTTATGACTGCTTTGATGCTCAATTCTGCAGTCTGCAGTCGACCAATGCATGACTAACGCTGTGAATACATTATTGGTCAATAATGTTTATGAATGTTGTGCAATGTTTGTGTAATGATGTTGGAGTTATGTGCTTTGAATATAAAATGTTGTCGATTATTTGATTATGTGATGCTTTATCTAATCAATTGCCTTGTTTACGTTTGTTGTTTCATTGCTTGTGTTTGAATGGTTTGCTTTTGTATACCCTGCTCCCTTGTCACGCGGTAGACTATCCAGCGACTTCCTGACATCATTCATCTTACTTTTCTTAGTTTACACTGCAAACTTTGTGGCCTTTTTACATGTTGCTTGAGTGCGCTTACATTCTCCTGTACAGGAATACTTATGTTTTTGTAGAACAAAACCTTCACAAAGATGATGTTTGGTTTAAAATGAGTACAGTATTCTACTTTTAGTTGAAAACAATAAATATGACCTTGTGTACCAATTACTTTGGAATTTCCCCTGTGTGTGTGTGTGTGTGTGTGTGTGTGTGTGTGTGTGTGTGTGTGTGTGTGTGTGTGTGTGTGTGTGTGTGTGTGTTTAGTGGGTGTATAAAAAAAATATTTGTTATGCTGCTGAAAATGATTACACAGCCTTCACTTCACGCATAAACAACAAATTTGACCTTATGACCCAATGACCTTGACCTTTTGATTTTTAATATCTTAGACTTTTTTTATATTGTAATCATAAACTGTGACTTGCATGTTATATTTGATGTTCGTGGTGTCAAAACAGTTCAGACAATGTAAAAAACGTAGAATCGCTTTGTGACAAAATACACACTGACAAACACACTTGATAACTTTTTTAAAAATAATTATATTTTTCTCGATTTTTGACCAGACATACTACAAACATAGCAGAACATGAATCTGAAAACAGAAATTCTTTAGCAATAAATCCTTGGTTATGGTGCCATTTTCCGTAGACTGACTAGGCAATTTGGGACTCCCGGGTAAGTGAGCTGGCATGCATTTGACATCAGGGGAGGCTGGGGGGGTGTAGGGCGGGGGCATGGGGTCGAGGGGGGAGGGGTGTCAGGAGGATTCCGGGGAGTCTTGGGACTCTTTTTTTCTGTTTTTGTTTGCTTGCGTGAGCAGTCCTTAGCTGATGCTTCCTCCTTTTCACTTTCTACTTGTCTGTTTTCACTTCTATCCTGGATTTTTTCCCCAGCTTTTTTGACGATTTCTTTTCGTTTTTGATTTAGTTTTTTTCTGTTGATTTTAACACATTTATCACATTTGTTTAAGCTGCAGTTTTGTATTTCGCTATTTGCTCTGTTAAAGTTGCGTGAAAGAACAGTAACAAATAAATATGTTTCAAAAATGGCACTGAAAAACATAGTAATAATTTATGTGGACCTTTTCTTTTATTTGGAGATCGTAAAAGTGTTGTTATATTTAGTCAAGTTTTGACTAAATATTTTAACATCGAGGGGGAATCGAAACGAGGGTCGTGGTGTATGTGCGTGTGTGTGTGCGTGTGTGCGTGTGTGTGTGTGTGTGTCTGTGTGTGTGTGTAGAGCGATTCAGACTAAAATAATGGACCGATCTTTATGAAATTTGACATGAGAGTTCCTGGGTATGAAATCCCCGAACGTTTTTTTTCATTTTTTTGATAAATGTCTTTGATGACGTCATATCCGGCTTTTCGTGAAAGTTGAGGCGGCACTGTCACGCCCTCATTTTTCAACCAAATTGGTTGAAATTTTGGTCAAGTAATCTTCGACGAAGCCCGGACTTCGGTATTGCATTTCAGCTTGGTGGCTTAAAAATTAATTAATGACTTTGGTCATTAAAAATCTGAAAATTGTAAAAAAAAAAGAAAAATTTATAAAACGATCCAAATTTACGTTTATCTTATTCTCCATCATTTGCTGATTCCAAAAACGTATAAATATGTTATATTCGGATTAAAAACAAGCTCTGAAAATTAAATATATAAAAATTATTATCAAAATTAAATTGTCCAAATCAATTTAAAAACACTTTCATCTTATTCCTTGTCGGTTCCTGATTCCAAAAACATATAGATATGATATGTTTGGATTAAAAACACGCTCAGAAAGTTAAAACAAAGAGAGGTACAGAAAAGCGTGCTATCCTTCTTAGCGCAACTACTACCCCGCTCTTCTTGTCAATTTCACTGCCTTTGCCATGAGCGGTGGACTGACGATGCTACGAGTATACGGTCTTGCTGAAAAATGGCATTGCGTTCAGTTTCATTCTGTGAGTTCGACAGCTACTTGACTAAATATTGTATTTTCGCCTTACGCGACTTGTTTTTTAAAGTGCGCTCTTGCCCAAAGAAAACGCGCCCATTTTGTACTGAGAAACTCCTGAAGTAGCGTAGGTGTGTGCTCCTGGGTCTCGCTGTAATAAACCCAACCCAACGTTACATCCTCGTTGATTTCCGACGTAAGCCCTTTCCGTGCATACTAAGTGTGTGGGGAGTACTTCCAAATTCGCTTAAAACTTTCAAAGTAGTGACTTACTTCTTTATTATGCATACGGCTCCATGTTTTTTTTTTTTACACACTTAGGATTTGATAAACGCAGGTGCGTTTGCCTCGCCATCTGCAGTGCGTGAAATAAGCGTGATATTGATTTCATAACGCTGGAAAATATCAAAGGATACTCTTTAAATGCATTTGCAAAAGCAAACGTATTTTTTTCAATTATTACGAGTTGATCGAATTATGTTACTTTTTGTATCCTGTGTCAGAAAGTTTAATCTTCTGTTTTTATTGATTTGTTTTCCATCTGTGTTTGTTTCGTTCATTTTATTTGTTTTCCAATTATTTTGTATCCTCTCTCTCTCTCTCTCTCTCTCTCTCTCTCTCTCTCTCTCTCTCTCTCTCTCTCTCTCTCTCTCTCTCTCTCTCTCTCTCTCTCTCTCTCTCTCTCTCTCTCTCTCTCTGTCTCTGTCACGCACACACACAGTTTAAAAACTAAACACACTTGTGTAAGCGAACACGCGTGTGAGTGTGTGTGTGTATATATGTGTG
>NC_090257.1:7541638-7609138 GCF_037325665.1 Littorina saxatilis | reverse complement strand
ATCAGAATTGAGTCCACTCGGCACCAAAGTTTTTAATTTTGCAATCCAGAAAGACTCTCTTTTCCACCTCTCATCCCGGGTCGAACAAAAGACTCTTTCGATCACAATGCACTTCATATCACCGAGAGAATGGTCAGGCTGGTTGAAGTGCACTGTGAGAAGAGTACCTGTGTTCTTCCCAATGTGTGAGCGGTGGAGATAGAACCTTTCTCTGAGACTGTTTTGAGTCTGCCCCACGTACTGGGCACTGTGGCATTTTTTTTACACGAAATGAGATAGATGATGTTTTTGGTGTCACAAGAGAAGTGTTCTCTGAGAGTGAAAGTTTCACCTGTTTTACATGAATTGAATGTGGTGGACTCAATCAAGTGTTTTTCACAGATGACACATTTTTTACGCTCACACCTGAAACACCCAGGGTTGTTGTCGTGTTTAGGAGGAAGAACTGTCGGCATTAGGATATTGCGTATGCTCTTACAGTTTCTCTCCCCACAAATGGGCGTTTCAGGCAGAACGTTTTTCATGTGTTCACTCTCGCTGATCAAGCTTTCCTGCAAACCATGCAACCACTGGCCGAGAGGAGGGTTGAGTGGGTTATGATTGATGACGAAAGGGACTCTGTTTGTGGGAGTTTTTTTGCGATATGAAAGAGTCTCCTTTCTGATTTTAGCTGTAGCTTTCCTCCTGCCATCTTTAACAGTCTTTTTGCTGTACCCCCTGGCAAAAAACTGTCTCTCCATCTCATCGCACCTTTGTTGAAATTGCTCCTCTTCTGAGCAGAGTCTTCTGAGTCTCAGAAATTGTGAGTATGGCAAATTTCTTTTTACGTGAGCTGGGTGACACGAGTTTTGGCACAGGTAGGCATGGCTGTCGGTAGGTTTAGAGTACAGGTCAGTCTGAAGGTATCCATCCTTCAGACTGACTGAAATGTCTAGAAAGGAGACTCTTTCTAACGATGAGTGGTGAGTGAATTTGATGGTAGGATGAAGATATATATACACGGATATTCATATTAAAAAAAAGAAAGAAAAATAAAGAAGAAGAAAAATAGAAATAATGAGCAGGCTAGCAAGTTCCGATTAGAATGTCCAACTTCACACCCGCCCAAAGACTCTAACCCTCTGGTCCAATTCTCTAAGAACCGTGTAACTATGCATTTCGTTACCAAGCAATCAAGATTATTTCCTGGGGAAATTCTGATGATATGACGAAGGATTCAAAACGAATTAAAAAACAAGTCGCGTAAGGCGAAAATACAATATTTAGTCAAGTAGCTGTCGAACTCACAGAATGAAACTGAACGCAATGCAACGCAGCAAGACCGTATACTCGTGGTCCACCGCTCACGGCATAGGCAGTGAAATTGACAAGAAGAGCGGGGTAGTGGTTACGCTATGCTGCATAGCACGCTTTTCTGTACCTCTCTTCGTTTTAACTTTCTGAGCGTGTTTTTAATCCAAACATATCATATCTATATATTTTTGGAATCAGAAACCGACAAGGAATAAGATGAAAGTGTTTTTAAATTGATTTCGAAAAAAAAATTTTGATAATAATTTTTATATATTTAATTTTCAGAGCTTGTTTTTAATCCGAATATAACATATTTATATGTTTTTGGAATCAGCAAATGATGGAGAATAAGATAAACGTAAATTTGGATCGTTTTATAAATTTTTATTTTTTTTTACAATTTTCCGATTTTTAATGACCAAAGTCATTAATTAATTTTTAAGCCACCAAGCTGAAATGCAATACCGAACCCCGGGCTTCGTCGAAGATTACTTGACCAAAATTTGAACCAATTTGGTTGAAAAATGAGGGCGTGACAGTGCCGCCTCAACTTTCACGAAAAGCCGGATATGACGTCATCAAAGACATTTATCAAAAAAATGAAAAAAACGTTCGGGGATTTCATACCCAGGAACTCTCATGTCAAATTTCATAAAGATCGGTCCAGTAGTTTAGTCTGAATCGCTCTACACACACACACACACGCACGCACACACGCACACACGCACGCACATACACCACGACCCTCGTTTCGATTCCCCCTCGATGTTAAAATATTTAGTCAAAACTTGACTAAATATAAAAATGATAATGTCATGCACTGCCGAAATATTGCCTTCTTTATACCTCATTCACAACTTTACTGTAAAGGTCAAAGTTTTCTTGTAGTTTGACATCTGAATTCTGTTGACAAAACAATGTCAGCAACAGAATCCCAAACTTCCATCCCTACACCACATCGGGAACAAGATGCGAAAGAGAGAGTGCTTCATGTTCTGGACTGGGTGGCCGAGTGGTAACGACTGGGTGGCCGAGTGGTAACGACTGGGTGGCCGAGTGGTAACGACTGGGTGGCCGAGTGGTAACGACTGGGTGGCCGAGTGGTAACGACTGGGTGGCCGAGTGGTAACGACTGGGTGGCCGAGTGGTAACGACTGGGTGGCCGAGTGGTAACGTGGACTGGGTGGCCGAGTGGTAACGTGGACTGGGTGGCCGAGTGGTAACGTGGACTGGGTGGCCGAGTGGTAACGTGGACTGGGTGGCCGAGTGGTAACGCACTTGCGCTCGGAAGCGAGAGGTTGCGAGTTCGACCCTGGGTAAGGGCGTTAGCAATTTCTCCCCCCTTTCCTAACCTAGGTGGTGGTTTCAAGTGCTAGTCTTTCGGATGAGACGAAAAACCGAGGTCCCTTCGTGTACACTACATTGGGGTGTGCACGTTAAAGATCCCACGATTGACAAAAGGGTCTTTCCTGGCAAAATTGTATAGGCATAGATAAAAATGTCCACCAAAATACCCGTGTGACTTGGAATAATAGGCCGTGAAAAGTAGGATATGCGCCGAAATGGCTGCGATCTGCTGGCCAATGTGAATGCGTGATGTATTGTGTAAAAAAAATCCATCTCACACGGCAAAAATAAATCTCTGCGCCTTGAATATGTGCGCGATATAAATTGCATAAAAAATTAAAATAAAAAAAATCCCTGCGCTTAGAACTGTACCCACGGAATACGCGCGATATAAGCCTCATATTGATTGATTGATGTACTACAGGCTAAATAGGTTGTTAATTAAGGATATGATTTGGGTTATATGATAATTCGAGTGCGCCGCGTGTAGCCTATATACACACACGCTTAGAAACAAAAGGTTCTTTAGCGATTCACCAAATCATGTCCCAAATAGTTTCTCACACTAGGGACCAAAAAATAAAATTAAAAAAATAGACAGACAGAGACAGAAGGCTTCGGCGTCATCTTGCCCTCAGGTGTCTTTGCAAGAAGAGTGTTCGTCCTTATCTCTACAGCTGGCTATGTGTGTTACACGACCCACTTGCTACACTGCTCTTTGCACTATGTTCCCCCTCTAGATGTGACCCTCCACCACGGAATGAGTCGCATGTCACCTTTGCATGATTTTCATATATTTACATTTTTATAAAGATTTTTTTATGCTCTATCCAGTGGTGAAAACCGTTTTAGAAAAGAGCGAAAACTTGTTTGAGTTATAAGCCTGTGACTTAGGTGACCCTCACACTGTTTCCAGACACTCCCCGGACTTATATTAAGCCTAGCTAGCGCAGAACCGCGCGAGGTGACATGCGACTCATTTCGTGGTGGAGGGTCACATATGTGCGTGATACCAGCAATTCACGTATGGCAAGAAATCCCCGGGCTCATCTTCTGTTTCGACCGTTATGCAACGGGTAGTCTTTGTTTCCAGCAGAACATGTCTCCCTTGTGATTATAAGGTTGTGGTTCTTGAATGACGACAGACGGGGCCAGACTGTATAGACCCTTGATTGGGTGTCTTGTGGGCATGCAAGCAGATACGCAGCTCTTCATATTGTGTGAATCCACAAAGTAATTTCTTTGGACTGATAAAGGTTGAATACCGACTACCGACCGAATATTGAGTCAGTCTATGTGGACATGAATGTCCTTTTGGTTCAGAGCTATGTTTGTTTGTATTGTTCGGTTTATGGGTTTGTTTGATTGTTTGTTTGTTTGTTTGTTTGTTTGTTTGTTTGTTTGTTTGTTGATGATGATGCTGTTGTTGTTTCACATCGTTATTTATTTTCTGTCGTTCATCTCTCATTCCTCACAACAGACCACCATGGCAACAGCTGTGCCTACGACGCAGGGACTTCGTGGTGGACGTGCCCATGAACTACTTCCACTTCGACAAGCTGAGAGAGGAGGTGCGCCAGCGACAGAAACCCGACAACCCCACCGTCCCCCAGCCCCACCCCTCCCTCGCCAGCCACATGACGCACATGCCTCGTGACGTCATGCAGAACGCGCTGACGTGCAACTCCAACGTCATGGCGTTGTCCACGGACTTCACCAACTGCACGGACGTGGCACAGACCTACAAGTTCCGCTTCGAGAAGACTCGCAAAGCCTCGCTCGGCGTCACGTTCCAGCGAGGCTTCAGCATCGGCGGGAAGGTGGATTTCAGTCTCGGCTTGCCCAAACTGACGGCAGACGGCAAGGTGGGTGGGGAGGTGGACATGAGACTGACGGTATCCAAGTCCACAGGGGAGATCATCGAGGAAACTCTGACATGGGAGGCAACCAGCGAGATCAACGTGGCCAAGACTTCCAACTACACGGCCAAGGTAAGAAAGACTTGCTTGGAACTGGAATAGTTTGACGCTCTTTAGTGCTTGTAATCGATCCAGTACTATAAGCCTTTAATTTACTGCCTGGTAATATTGGAAAGGGAAGTAACCGTCGTCAGCACATGATGGTTTGACCGTTGGAATTAGGTCCCTTATAACTCGATTGCCAAAAAATAAAGTTGGTGTTCGATGCGCTCGCAGTAATTTAAATGTCACTTTAGAAACATCTGGAGTTCACATTCATACGTTAATTTTTTACTCGCTCAACTTCAGATGATTGGGAATCACTAAAATTCTGGCAGGTATATGTTTCAAACACTCATGATCAATCGGATAACTGCAGTCCTCAAGCAAACAAAGAGTACCAGTTACATATTTCTAACCATCTCACCTGAACAAAATTTAAATGACAGACATGGTTTTGCAGCGGTCGCTTTGCAAAGAATAACATTGGAATGGACAGGGCATAGTATACTAACAACGGTTATGTCCCTTTGACCATTACCTGAAAGTTTGGACACGAATTTTTCGGAAACGAATCTTTGTTAGGTATATGGTTATGTGCATGCATATGAATAGACCATTTCTGCGTCTTCCATAGGCTTACAGTTTCAGCTATTGTTGCGTTCTTTGGGATGGAATGTTCCATAACAAGAATTGCAGAGTTTATTGTAGTCGAGGGGAAGTAAGCCCCTCCTGAACAGAGCAATATTCCACTGTAGTTTTGGTATAACTACCTCCCTTAGATCACTCTGCCTCCTGTAGCGGAGCGACCTGGCGTAAAGCCTTTGGGGTCTTTTGCACTTTACTAATTGTCAACGACTTCTTGATTTGACTGATTTATTTACACCCCCGGTATAGGGGTGTGTATAGGATTCGGTCGATGTGTTTGTTTGTTTGTTTGTTTGTTTGTGTGTTTGTGTTCGCATATAGATCTCAAGAATGAACGGACCGATCGTCACCAAACTTGGTGAACAGGTTCTATACATTCCGGAGACGGTCCTTACAAAAATTGGGACCAGTCAAACACACGGTTAGGGAGTTATTGGTGGATTAAGATTCTACAAGGACTTATAGAGGGACATATTAATGGTCAAAGGGAAATAACCTTCTCAGTTGGTGGCAGTGAGAATGGTAAGGACGGGGGTGTTTTTCCTACCTAGGAGGAATTTCTTGTTTATTCATGTATTGACTTATTGGTTTATTGGTTTATTGGTTTATTGGTTTATTTACTGGCTGATTCATCCGAGACATTCTCTTTGTTTCCTTGTTTCTGTATTCACTATTTTATCAGATTTTTTTCTTTCCTTATTCGTAAAGTATGTAAGTGATTTATTTTCATTTTCTATTAATTTGTTATGTTTGAAAGAATACCACGGAAGACAATTTTATGTCTCTGGACTACAGGAACATAAATTGTCAAGAATGTCTTAAAATGTGATTTAGCCCATACAATACATAGTTGATCAATTAAATAATTAATAAGATCAATAATTCATTCATTGATCCATGTATATTTCCCAAAGGTGTTGCTGTCCGAGGCGCCAGTGTCCTACAACTTCAAGATGTGGACCAAGATGAGCATGCCTACAGGCGCGGCGCCAGCCACCATCCGACGCAAGAACAACGACAGCTTCCGCTACACCCACCTCATCGAGAACCTCAAGGAGGTCTTCGACAAGAACAAGAACTCCGTGGACTTCGTCAAGGAGGCTCTGGGCGGGAACACCGTGTATGCCGTCGTGTTCAAAACCACTGGGATTGTGGATGGGGTGCGGCTTTCAGATCAAAAGATTCTTCTAGAAGGACATGACCTTTCACAAAGAACTCCCACTTCGTACGGTGGTTCTGGGGGAGTCGGCGGCGGTGGTTCTAGTGGTGCTGGTGCTAACTTCGGCCATTTCCGGAACACTCACGGTGTGGGTGACGTCACGGGGCCTCAGGAACTGATGTCGTCAGACGTTTGTCAAGGTGACGGCTACATCGCGTCGCACCCCCCTTCTCGAGGGAGGATGCTGGGGCTGGGGCCTTCTCACCCTCCCCCTTCCCCCATCCCCATGATAGAGGAGATGCCGGAGGAGGACGGAGGGGTGGGGGAGTGTGAGCGAGAGGGGGTGGACTATCAAGCATTTCCTCCCCCCGCCCCCATTCGTGCCGGCAGCGTGCCGATCGGTGGCGGGCTGCCGAGAATAACGACCACGCCTTCCTCTCAAGCTTCCTCGCCCTTATCCGAGGCCGGTTCCCAGGACATTTCTGAGTGTAGCAAGAAGTCGGAGACTGTCACCACTGTATGACTTTAGCACCAGGCTGCACAATTACTTCTACCTGCAGTTCTTGTAGTCAGAAACACACTTATGTATGACTTTTAACATCAGGCTGACAGAAACAGACACAGTTTTTTCTACCCGTGGTGAGACACCGTTTTGTTCTTTTCCGTGCCAGCTATATCACATACGGGTACTGGGGAAAGACTCTAGCGAACTCCGTGCCAATAGGATACAGACAAAACTGCAAACCAAGATGGAACAGCAACTGTAAAACAGCCATTTTGGGCTGCCCCATCATTACACCCCCGGTATAGGGGTGTGTATAGGTTTCGCTCGATGTGTTTGTTTGTTTGTTTGGGTGTGTGTTTGTGTTCGCATATAGATCTCAAGAATGAACGGACCGATCGTCACCAAACTTGGTGAACAGGTTCTATACATTCCTGAGACGGTCCTTACAAAAATTGGGACCAGTCAAATACACGGTTAGGGAGTTATCGGTGGATTAAGATTCTACAAGGACTTATAGCGGGACATATTAATGGTCAAAGGGAAATAACCTTCTCAGTTGGTGGCAGTGAGAATGGTTATTTCCCTTTGACCAACGGGGGTGTTTTTCCTACCTCGGAGGAATTTCTTGTTCTCTCTGCTTCGCTAGAAAAACTATTGGACAAGATCCATTAGACTCAAATGTCACCGCGCAGAAGCAAACAAGAGCAGCCCTAGAATTGACTATCGACCCTCAACTCTTAGTTACTGCAGCTTTTTGCATTTTGCTCTGGCGGGTTAATATGAAATAGAAAAGGGAAATAAGCGCTCTTCATATAGTACGATATCAGCAAGTAATAATTATTGCAAGTGAGGATAGAAGTCGCTTGTAAATTCAACGTTTGTTATGCAAAATAATCATGTAGGTGACGACATTTCTTTGATTCGTAGTCACCTCAACCAAACAATGTTCAAGTGAACTAGCCAGCGTGCAATATTGTAAGAGAAGGTACGTGGTCTTCCATCAGGGCCGTCTGTAGTTATGCGACACGCATTTATCTTTACTGCGGCTAGTATTCAAGAGCAGTTAGCGTATCAAGCATTGTAACTATTTGCTGGATATAGGAATCAGTCAATTAGCTGACGTTCGAAATGATAGCTAATATAATTAATTGTGAATGATCCTTAACTGTATAGGCTACATGTGGTGTGAGAAATGAATGTGTCTGTTATTGTGTGAAATTGTGTCACTAATGTCTAGCCATTGTTGTCTTGTGTATGCTTGGGCCAGTGCAGTATGCATGAGTCGAGCTTAGAGACTTTACCCTGGAATAAACAGTACCCTCAATGCAGTTTATACGGGACTAAATAATAGTCGCTAAACTCGACTCCTGCATACCAGCCCTGGAAACACGAACATGTAGCCAGCAAATTGGATCGTCTACTTACTCCAGACACAAGCACATACTCTTAGGCCTAAAAAAAAAATAGGTGTGCTTACGGTAACCCGACCTGCCCTATTTTTAGGGGCCGATCCTATAACTTTTTATTACATTTGTCACACAACAAACAAAAAAACCCAAAAAAAACGAGTGCAAAAAACGCAATGAAAGCGAAAGCGCCCGTGTCGCACACTTATTTTCCTGTTAAGTACGTTTAATTTGTACACATTAGAAAAAAAAGTTTAAAAAAATGATTGCCTACCTACCTATCCTATTTTTTTTGGCTATGTTACCGTAACCACACCTATTTTTTTTTTTTTGCCTTATACAAAATTAAAAAAATCTTTAACAAAAAAATTCACAGAAAGCGATATTTAAACATTCAATCAATCTCTCGGCTTTAAAGGTTGAAACTGAACCCACCGTATCAGTCTTCACCGAGACTGAAACCTGGATGGCCAAAACTCGTCGACCAAGAGAGCACTGTGGAAATCACACCTAAGCACTTACAATGTCTACAGCAATGCATTCAGTCAAACATTGACTGAGTATGAAAAAAAAATGTTTAAATCAATCAATAGTGTTTGTGCACACAGCCTCGGACACCAGTAAATATACTAAATAAGAAGAAGAAGCTAGAAGCACATGTACTTTGTACTTCAATTTTTGTGTGGTTTGGTTTGTTTTGTATCTAGCACTTGAAAACATATAATTATAAATTTGAGGTACAGCAGAGCTCGGTGCCACAGCATTGCCTGTGGTTATTTGATTTTTTTTAAAAGCACCTTTGCCTAACTTTACCAAATATTATGCGAGTGTTTGGTCTTCCCGTGTTACTTACCGTGAATAAAGTTATTTGCTTTTACACTCAAGAGTAAAAATACGTTCGTGTGTGTGTGTGTATGTGTGTGTGTGTGTGTGTGTGTGTGTGTGTGTGTGTGTGTGTGTGTGTGTGTGTGTGTGTGCGTACGTGTGTGTGTGCGTGTGTTTGTGTGTGCGTGTGTGCGTGCGTGTGTGTGCGTGTATGCGTGCGTGGGTGTGTGTGTGTGTGTGTCACAGTGTGTGCGTGCGTGTGTGCGTGCGTGTGTGCGTGCGCGGTGCGTACTTGCATGCGAATGTGTGTGTGTGTGTGTGTGTGTGTGTGTGTGTGTGTGTGTGTGTGTGTGCCTGTGTGTGTGTGTGTGTGTGTGTGTGTGTGTGTGTGTGTGTGTGTGTGTGTGTGTGTGTGTGTGTGTGTGTGTAAGACACCTTCGCCACGTTGCCGAGAACACTTGAGCCAAACTGACGAGGTACATATTACATCACAAACTTCTATCGTCATTATATCCTACCAAATGGGATGACCACCCACTTTCCCAAATCAGAATGATTGCTCCTAGACAAAAACTGAAAACAAGAAAGACACCAGTTATGGTAAACTACATGTAGATGAATACCCGCTTCGCCGGGTAGCCGGCTGGTCAATCGTGTCGAACGCTGAAGAAAGGTCAAGTAGGGTGCACTGACACATCACCACCATCCAGAGCAGACAGAATGTCACTGATTACTTTAAGTAGGGCTGTTTCAGTACAGTGAGAAGGACGATAAGCGGACTGAGAGTGTGAGATCAAATCATGGGTGTTCAAATATGACAACAGCTGCTTCAAAACTACCTTTTCAAAAACTTTGGACAAGAATGATAAATTAGATACAGGACGATAGTTCTTCAAAATATTGACATCAAGACTAGGCTTTTTGAGAAGTGGTTTGACAAGTGCAGTTTTGAACAATGATGGAAAAACACCAGATAACAGGCTATCATTGACAATTTGAGTAAGAGTTGGCAACAACACATCAAGATTCTCAAAAAGCAGTGGTGTGGGTATGGCATCAAGTGGACAAGTTGTTGATTTGGACTTTAGATTATGAATCTAAGGTCTTTTTCACTGATTGGCTGAAATGATGGAAAAGAACAACTTCTCAGTGGGAACATCAACATGAATGGAGGAAGCAGAATGTGCACCCATCTGATCAAGTTCAGAACGAATATCTAAAACCTTCGTGATAAAATAATCACTGAATACATCTGGCAGCTGACTAGCGGGGAAAACAGTGGGAAGTGGGGATACCTTACTGCGGCCGGTCAACCGGCTGCAAATATCGAACAGCTTTTTGCTTGAATCGCAAGCAACAATCTGGGTTTGGAGGAAGGTTGTCTTTGCTGCGTGTACTAATTTAGTTACAATGTCCTTTGCTCCTTGAAATATTTGTTTATGGACAGTAAGACCAGTTTTGAGATACCTGCGCTCAGCACGCCTACGGTCACATTTGGCCCGCATCACGCAGTTCAACACAGATACTATCGGAGTACCACGGTGCGGACTTGGACGGACGGACAGGGCGACGTGAAATGGGGGCATGGACGTCAAGAGCAGCACGAAGGAGTGTGGCATCAAGTTGGTCAGCGGAGGGGGAGGGGGGCAGCGCGTTCTGCAGCTCGTCCCTAAAAGCGTCTTTATCCATCGTACGGAGACAGCGGACAGACTTAAACATGAGTGGAGGAGGAGGACACTGGATCATCAGATCAAACAAAACACAAAAATGATCTGAGGCTAAGGCGTGTGTAACAGACACAGATTGAACAATACGATCATCAGGCCTATGCATAACCCAATCCAGTATGTGATTCTTCTTGTGCGTTGGATGACTGACTGACTGTGTGAATTGAAAAACATCTAAAATATCTAACATCTTGACAGTGGAAGGGTGGTTGCAGTCATCAAAATGAACATTGATATCACCAAGCAAAACAGGAGTTCCAGACAAAGTGTTACAATGGTACGGTCAACAAGGTCATGAAATTCAGAGAAAAACATGGCATCAGTCAATTTGTTTTTTGAGTTTGGAGGAGGCCTATAGATGTGTGTGTCCATGGTATATATGCTCGCCTGAGCAAGAGCAGTTAGCTGTATCTCTATTAGTATCACTATCGCCAATGCTGTCACTATCAGTATTACAAATATATATTTTTATTTTTTTAATTTAAAAAGCGAAAGCACTAATCTACAGAGTTCGAAAGTAAGGGAAGGGGGGTAACTGCAACATTAATGTCAGTTTCACTTATCAAGGGAAACCACTCTTGCGATTACTTCCGGCGCACATGGCCGCAAGTAAACATTGGTGTGCTTTTATAGTTTAAACAGACCACAGAAACAGGTTGTGTTTAATGTTTCAAGTACAGACAGCGATATCTAACTCTTCAGAACTTTACAATGAACTCTCCTCCTTACGGACAGGGCCCAAGGCAACAATTTTATGGGCCAACGGGACAGAGGAACTCCGCACAGTGTCAGAATCAGACGCAGGGATTCGGCCACTCTCCTTTTGGAACAAGTGGTCCGAATTTCCCCGTTTCTCCAGGGAACTGGAACACCCCGCCTTTCACACAGCCACCTCCAACCAACGCTCGCACGTTCAATCAGCCGCCACCGCCATGTTTTTCTCCCCAATCCCAACACTGCCCCCCACCTCGTTACGGCAGACCTGTGAACAATGTCTGGGGTAATCCCAACCTTTATCGACCGAACTTCGGACCTCCCCCAAGAATGTGCCCACCAGATGCCAGATCACAACAACAGCATGGACAGTTTGGCCAACCGGGTAGGGGTCGTGGGGGTGGAGGTTTTGGGAGGAGAGGTAGAGGCAGAGGCAGAGGCGGTGGCAAAAATAACCAGCAAAATGGTCAAACTCACAACAACAAGAATGGAAACAGTTCCAATCATGGCCAGGTAACACTTTTGTTTGTGTTCTTACTCTTAGTTCAACAGGGTTCCAAATACTTGGAAATGTTGCCTATTTAGTGCATCTTCACTTTCCCGAAATATATATTTGCAGGGATGTCGTTAGGCATCGGACATAGATCGATTAAAAGGCTCAAATGTCCGATTCACATAGCCGCATGGCGGTCAGATGTCCTATTGTTTTCAACCGAGCACGGTCATTGTCCGATAAGAACTCCATTCCTTCGGACAGTGCGTTATTTGATAATATTCCTTTCATGATAAAAATCTTCAAAAAGTGACCGAGCGCTCTCGCGTACAGGTGCACTGAAGTTGTGCAGTCACTGCAGATCTTGCGTTTTCCGAACCGTTTGCGATATGAGCCGTTTGCGTACATGTATCCGTCAACAGCACACTAAAGTTAGGGGTATGGGAGACAACTCTAACTGACCAAGGCTCGCGTCTGCTTTAATTTGCTTTCAGTTAGAGTTGAAGCGCACGGCACTGAATTATGCAACCAAAAAAAGCTAAAGCCTGCCAAACAACAACAAAAGCTGAACACGTTTGGTGTTTCAACCCCATCGTGTGCTACATTAGGGCCAATAACATGGAAAAACACGGCTAGCAATAGCATCATTCTGGAAAATGACAGCGCCAATGACAGTGTCGCCGCTGAAATCTCCACAATCACGGAAAGTAAAGTTTCGTGACTTGAAGATGGTGTCGGTACAACAGGAAGTTCGCACAGACGGTCTTTTAATAAGGTTAACTATTCATGTCTGACCCTGTGTAGTACTAGTTGGTTATAATTTGACAGCAAAGAGACCATCTAATTTACACAGGTAAACTGTTTTGTCGAATATGTCAAGAGGGGTCGACTTGCTACAGTACTTGGCTTCTTTAAGTTTAATATAGATCTGCATGAATAGCAAACAAATGTTGCCTGCTTAGTAATAATACATATAATATATACAGACCTAATATCTAATTCAGTCAGAGTACCAAGATACTGAGGCTTTTCAAACTGTTTCCAAATTTTCAGGAAGAAAAAGATTATCAGATTGTTTTATTTGTCATTTGATATTCTCAAGACTCAAAGAAAAGAACACAATGTATACTATAATGTTCATCAGTTGAGAAACGTATACATGTGCTTGCTTGTCTTCCAGGAGTCAAAGAAGGCGAAAACAGACAAACGAGACCTTCCAGAGAACAACCAATTTCACTGTGAAACGTGTGACCGTGGCTTCAATACAGATGAGAAATATCAGCAGCATGTCCTCGAGCATAAAAAGGTAAGATTTATTACATCTATATATACAGACCCTGTTTAGTCAAGACTCATTTAGTTGCAGACAAATGTTGGAGTGCAGTTCAATTATCTTTTGCTTTCTTTTCTTCAATTTTTCTGTGTGTGTGTGTGTGTGTGTGAGTAAGTATATGTGTGTCTGTGAATTTTATCACAAGGCCTAAAAACAAATAGGTGTGGTCACGGTAACCCGACCTACCCTATTTTTAGGGGCCGACCCTATAACTTTTTATTACATTTGTCAAAAAAAACACCAAAAAAAAACAACCGAGTGCAGAAAACGCAATGAAAGCGAAAGCGCCCGAGTCGCACACTTATTTCCCTGTCAAGTAGGTTGAATTGTACACATTAGAAAAAAAAGTAAAAAAAAAAAAAAAAGTGATTGCCTACCTACCTACCCTATTTTTTGGGGCTATGTTACCGTAACCACACCTTTTTTTTTTTTTGGCCCAATCATTCGTCTTTTTTTCTTCTTCTTTGTTTTGGAGGTGTTGTATTTTGTTGAATTGTGAAAACTGATTCTTGTGTGCAGACACAAGCTGACTTGGTAACTTTTATCAAATGTCATTAATTTAAAGGCACAGTAAGCCTCCCGTAAACCATCACAGATACTGTCAGACTTTTACACACAGTACAAACACCCTTTCATTTAAACACTCACCGCTTGAGAACATCCTAGGTGCCCTCCGTAAAGAGCGAGCAATTTTCAAAGAATTTATTTTTGCGTGGTTTATCTTACCCCTGAGCCATCGTGAACCCGTGTGATCCAGTTTCCCTTTTTCACAATGCAGTCGTCAGTTTGTAGTTTGAATGCGGCTCACTGTTAGCTTATCTGCGATAGACTATGCACGAAACAAACGGATGTGGTTCACAAGAACTCTAGCGATGGGTTTTGACTGTTCAGAGGAACTGGCGACAGGCATAAACCGTCGTCTGCTACGAGAACCACGACCTTGTGTGACCCTGCTTCCGGGCTTTTCTTTTTTCAAACTTTCAAAATTTCGAATTGTACTGATCTTATCTTGATGAAAAAATAATTCTTTTATGATTTAAGAATGTTTGTGTAACAA
The DNA here is from genome assembly GCF_037325665.1 of Littorina saxatilis. Taxonomy (NCBI): domain Eukaryota; kingdom Metazoa; phylum Mollusca; class Gastropoda; order Littorinimorpha; family Littorinidae; genus Littorina; species Littorina saxatilis. The sequence goes on along the minus strand of NC_090257.1, from coordinate 7,594,673 downwards.
GCTGTCAATTTATTATTCAGATTTTAAAAGTTAGGTCTTGCGCCAAACGCACCACAGTCCGATTGTAATGGAGACAATCCGAAAAATTAATTCTTTGAAAATTTGCTCGCTCTTTACGTAGGGCACCTAAGATGTTCCCGTTCGGTGAGTGTTCAAATGGAAGGGTGTTTGTACTGTGTGTAAAAGCCTGACAGCATCTGTGATGGTTAACGGGAGGCGCACTGTGCCGTTAAGAATGACAATTTCATTGTGATATTTTCAATATTTCACATGGGTCTGAAAAGTTCAACCAAAATTGATCATATAAATCTAGCTTTTTATCTAATAAATATATGTATTAACCGTAAAAAGAAGATTTAAAATATCTTTATATATTGCTTTTCTTTTCTCGTTTTCAGTGCAGTGTGGATGGATGTCGCTACGTGGCGGCTCCAAAACTGGTTGATCTTCATTACCATACAGTGTGTATAATTTATATTCACTTTAAAGTATAGATAGCACAATGCAAAAGTTAAGATTGATAAAGGTGAAGTTAGTGGAATATTAGGATTTTAGTAGAGATACAATATTGCTGATGTAAACATCAAGATGTGTTACAGAGCAATGGCCATTATAATTTATATGTCATTGGCTCACGTAAGTGTAGCCTATGCGATGATAAACTTTGTCTGTCTGTGCGTGCGTGCGTGCGTGTGTGTGTGATAGAAACTTTAACATTTCCGAGTCTATGGATAAAGCTCGCATAAGAAGATTACGTCTCGGTCAAAAGTGTTTGACGTGTGTGATAGAAACTATTTGAAGACGTCACATTATGACGTAAGAGGGTTAGACGTCACGCAAAGGAATTACTGAAAGTCTCGGTCATTGTTATTGTGAGCGGGCCGAGACTAATTGGCAGATCCAGGGTCTCGCTCTCTTGCACAGTTTCACCTATGCTTACTGTGTGTGTGTGTGTGTGTGTGTGTGTATGTGTGACGGAGTGATTGAGTTTGTGTTACTGTTTGTCGATTTCTTACGTGAGCCTTGAAGGCTTCGCCTCTTGTTTTTTAATTGTATATATATATGATGCTGTGCCAGAACTTGCCTCTGTAAAATGGAACACTTGAGACAAAAATAAAACTTCACATAGTTCTTCCTTAATGTTGCAGTTTGAAAGAGTGTATTATTCTGTATGTGTTTCTGATTTTAGAAAGATAACTGAAAGCATCGTTTATGAGAAATGAACAAACAAAGACGGGCAACTGGTTGGTGTTCCATTGAGAAAATTACGATCGTAACTTTACCATTTGACATGATAAATGTAGCTACCTTGCTTTGACAAAGAAACTGGATTAAAACGCAGGTTAAAGATTCTAGTTTGGTAAATAACGTTCAAAGAAGGCAGTTTGTAGCTCCCATGTTCATCAATATTAACCAGAGCCCCCCTGTTTAGTAGGGGACAAGCTTTCCTTTTGATAGGAACATTGGACACAGTGTGTAACGATTGTAATACATCAATTTCCAAGCCGTTAATTGCATGAGAACAATTTATAATTTTGTATTTATTTTAGGATAGGTTTCCAGATTAAATCTCCCTTTACAAGTACACGCACAAAATTGGGGGCTATAGTTGATGGAAAACATGTAACTCAGAGAATTATCCTTGGCCGTCCAACGTGTCCTACTTCAAGCCGACATGGTTGTGACTTTTTTCATTCTATTTGCGTACAGAATTCACTTCATACAGCATAACTGTATGTATTATCTATCTGAGGTATTTTCTTAGTGTAAAACCAATAGTTTGTTGTGAGACATCTATAGTCATAGAGATAGGCAAAGAAAATTTTGATCAAACTGAAGTGGTGTCCCTCTGACCATGTTCTAGCTGGCACATCATCATAAAATTATACATGTATATTGCTGATAATTTTAAGTTCAAGTTTATTTATTTATTTATTTATTTTTATTCATTTTCTAGAATTACATGTTTCATATTTTAATTTTCTTCAAATAATTTTCAGTGTGCTAATTTTCTCAATCTCAGTTGATGTGAATTGTATGCCAGAAGACTGCAAAATATGTATTATTGTTCCTTTGCATGGTTTCCAAATTTGACTGCATACTTTCAGCAACACAGAACTGGGCTTGCCAAGAAAATCTGGTCTCTGGAATCTCCAGAAGACATACAAAAGTGGATTCAAGAGAGAAAACGGTAAGAAAACCTCTGTTGAATGCAAAGTTGTGTGTGTGTTAGTGCGTGTGTGTGCATGTGTGTTTACATGGGGTGAGTAAGAGAGAGAGAGAGAGAAAGAAAGAATGAAAGAGAGAAGGAAAGAAAGAAAGAAGAAAGAAAGAAGAAAGAAGAAAGAAAGAAGAAAGAAAAAAGAAAGAGAGAGAGAGAGAGAGAGAGAGAGAGAGAGAGAGAGAGAGAGAGAGAGAGAGAGAGAGAGAGAGAGAGAGAGAGAGAGAGAGAGAGAGAGAGAGAGAGAGAGAGAGAGAGAGATTTTCAATGCAAAGCCCCTACGATGAGAGAACAGATCCCAGGTTGTCCCATTGTCTAATATCAAAATATATGTTGACCTGACAGGATACCTGCAAAGTCGGGGCTTTTTTGTTTTGTCCAGCAGTCGTCTTTTCATTGCAGGTACCAGTGTATCACCATATTTGGCATAAGATTACTTCCTGCGTTATCATATGTATAGCACTTGGATTGCTAATTAGATTCGTTTTAATTTGACCGGTGCTGTGCATTTTCATTTCAGGCACTTTCCCACCAAGGAAAATATAGCGAGAAGAGCCGCAGACATTGCAGAGAGGCGGAGTCGCGGTGAAAAGATTGACACAAAGCAATTTGGGTAAGCTATGTTTCTCAGTATTTGTGCTTTGTATGTGTGAGAAAGAGAGGTCGCGTGGTTGTTTAGTTTGTATGTGCTGATGTGCGTTTCCGAGTGAAGCACATGAACGTGTAACCACAATTAGTCTTTCATGGGCATTGCTACACAGACAAATAGTAAATAAGCGTCGTACTTTCGTCAGAAATTGTGTAAACTTCAGAAAAACAATTCTACAGTTGACTATTATTGAAGAATGCTGGAATGATCCCAGTTCGGGCAAACATTCATACATGCAATACATGCACTTTGTAAGTTAGTCATAGTGTCTTCACCAGTGTCATGCTGATCACCATCGGTCCTTGCCGTATCGCCGGCATATCTCTGACCGGATGCATAATTACTGCGCGGAATCTATCAAAATAAGAATACAGAGTTATCTCCCATGTTTTTCGCAAATGTTTCTGAGAATAGACGAACTGAGACGAAAGTGATTGCAGATTGGCCGATTTCGACAGTGATCTCCGTTCTGTTCTTCACAGTTATGATAAAGACATTGTTCTAAGGTTAAAGCCATATGTACTCGATGACTATACACGCTAATTGCTTTACCAACAGCTGGAGACATGCTAAATTAAGTTCCCTGCAAAATATTGTGGTCTAGGACCCCTTCAATGTTGAGATATGTTAATTTTCATTTTGATCTGGATCGTCCTATTTATAGATTTGCCAACAGAGGTAGCGTTGACGCAAGGGAAATAACTCCGCGTCTTTGTTTACATCCAAAGTTTTTGAGACTCTAAAACAAGCTGTAATGCATGTATATGGTCCGCGCATGGCGACATATCGTCATTACATGGTCTTATGGTGCGTTTGACATTGATTATGGGCAAACTACACTTTGTAAACACGGGAGCGCGTACATATGCCTTTAAAACAAGTCAAAATGTTGAGACTGCTGTGGGAAGGAGACCGTGATATTGTTGCATCACTTCCAATTGTTTACGAAAAAAAAGTGTCGTCTGCTTCGTAGCCAAAGTTGATTATCACGTGACACTTTTGCCATATTTAGAGTTGTTTGCACAGTAAATACACCCACGAAAGATAGCTCGCTTGAAACTGTCTTACATTTTTCTTTGTCATCTAAAAATTACACAACACCATGAGAAATCATTATCGACGGTCGCGGAACTGCTTATATCAATAACACATTACGAAAAGCTCTAAATATGTAAAAAATAGATTTCCTCTCCAGAGAAGGAAAACAAAGGGATAAATGAGACCCGAAGGGAAGTAACTCATTTTACCTGAGTTCAGGATGTACCAGTGTGTATAGAATATGAATGTTGCCAATTGCCAGTTGCCAATGTTGTTGTTTTTTACACTATGGAGCAAAATAAGTTCTTGCCCTTTTGAAATCCAAAAACAGATCTATAGACTGCTAATGTTACAAAATTCAAACTCAAAAAACAAGAATTTTAGGTTATTGGAACGTTTTTATACCTCGCCCGCATCTTGCATGCGAGATCCATCAAAAATGTTGAGTTACGTTCATTATTTGTACCATAAGTGTTTGTCTAGTCTATCTGCTTCAAAGACCAGTGGGTCGACGAACTGTAATGAAACGTTTTGTTTTGTCGATAATGAAAAGTTCCAATAACCTACAATCCTTGTTATTTGTACCGTAAAATCCCTAGCAAACGCCCAGTATCTAGCAAACGCCCACCCCCCACTTTTGGCCAAAAGTTGTGCAGAGGGGTTACTACCTAGCAAACGCCCACCCCTTTTTTTGCTTTTAAAAACATTTGTTTTAAGACAGTCGGCCTCCTTTATCTACGATTTGTGCACACTGTTCGATGGTTCGCCGTTTTTTTCTTCTTTTTTTTCTATCACAGAACGTTGATCTTTCTTTGGGTAAACGGATGTGTTTATTTTTCATTAAAATTGCATAAATCACATGTTGTATCACTTTTTTTCTCTCGTGAAAATGTGATGACACTTTATCTTGCAAAGGGGTGTATACCTAGCAAACGCCCACCCCCTACTTGTACCCGAAATCTGTGCGGAGGGAGTGTGGGCGTTTGCTAGGGATTATACGGTATTCTTACCCTCTAGTTCTTGTTTTTTGCTGTCAGAGAAATCAACCATTAACTGCATCTTTTCTTTTCAGCAAAATGCGTGGCAGAGGCAGAGGCCGGAGGGGCCAACATGGAAGACAGCGCCACTGGGAAAACGACCAACCCCAGCGTTCCTCGTCGCAAGAACGGACCGGTAGCCTTGACAGTCAGCCAGATGCAAACAAGGGGGATAAATCTGACAGACTGAATCATTCGGAGGGTAACAAGCCAGGGCCGAGTCAGTCAGCTTCCTCGCCGTCTTCAGCAATCTCTGATCAGTCTGCTGAATTCTGCGACAGAGGCGACCAAGCTGAATCCACACAGAGTGCAGCATCACAGAAGAGGACGAACCACAAGAGACCACGAGACAAAAAGGATGAGCACAAGAGTGATAGCCTGACATCACCATCAGCTGCTAAAAAGAGCAGAGCAGATGAAAACCGATGCGTAAGTATGAAAAAGAATAACTCTCTCGGAGATAGTGGTTATCGCAGTGGTTATCGCATTGTTTTATTATGTGTTAAATTCATCACTGCAGGACCATAGGGAAAAGCTGGCATGTATCTTGAGTATTTGATGTTTGCTTGCCTTTTTTTTCTTTCATTCTTCTCCTTCACCTTAATTCTTCTTTTTCTTCTTCTTCTTCTTCCTCTGCGTTTATGGGCTAAAACTCTCAAAAACACTTGCTTTTTTTCTTCATAAGACTGTTTTTTCCCCGCCATTTCGGTAGCCATACTCCCATTTCGGAAGGTGCATGCTTGGTATTTTTGTGTTTCTACAGCCCACCAAACTCTGATATGGATTGCAGTACTTGCATATTTGGTTACCTGTGCTGTGGTGTGCAAGGGGGATAAAGCACAAGCAGGTCAGCACAAAAGTTGACCTGGGAGATTGCCCATTCTTGACCCACCACTCGAACTTTATGAGAGGCTGACGTCTTAATCACTTGGCTATTGTGCCCATTCTTTAATTTTGAGTGTGTGACTTTGTTTGTGTGTTGTTTTCTTTTTTGAAGCAATCTGCATATGTTGAACAGAGCGAGGGCAAGGGCAAGGCACAAAGTATTTGCCTCTCGTAGATATGAGATGCATCCCCCGTACCTTATGATATGCACAGTAACTTGCAGCAACTATCAGCATGATTTGTCGCAGTTGGTTTTCGTGATACTAACTCTAGCATAGGTTAAACACACATTTAGTTGTTTTTTTCACCTGTAAAATTGGATGAATTGAAAAGGTGATTCATCTTCTGATTGATTTCAGGTGGAGGACAGCGCAGGAATAAAGACAGACAAAACCTCAGGAGCGGACTTGGACCCACTCTCACTGCTCATTAAAGGTATGGCTGTCGGTGCTAGTCTATATATATAATATGGCCAATCCAAATGACAACAAGAACCAAAAGACAAGAAAGATAAATTATTGGAATGTTTGATCCCAGACAAAAAGAAACATTCACTAGTTTGTGGACCTTGTTGTCTTTGAAGTTAATAATACTACTACTAATAATGCATGATATTTATATATTTATATAGGACTGGGTGGCCGAGTGGTAACGCACTTGCGCTCGGAAGCGAGAGGTTGCGTGTTCAGGCCTGGGTCAGGCCGCAATTTTCTCCCCCCTTTCCTAACCTAGGTGGTGGGTTCAAGTGCTAGTCTTTCGGATGAGACGAAAAACCGAGGTCCCTTCGTGTACACTACATTGGGGTGTGCACGTTAAAAGATCCCACGATTGACAAAAGGGTCTTTCCTGGCAAAATTGTATAGGCATAGATAAAAATGTCCATCAAATACCCGTGGGACTTGGAATAAAGTAAAAACATTCCATCTCACACGGCATTAAGTCTCAGGAAACATGAATAGACGCGTGCAGGAAAAAAAAAAAATATATATGGGTAGCGCCGTATGTATGGCAGCTCGCTTTCCCCGGGGAGAAAGCAGCCCGAATTTCCATGAGGGTAACCTCACTGGACTGTAAATCTTATCCAATCCAATCCAATCCAATATAGCGCATGTTTCCAGGGTTTAACGGCCTGCTCAAACTCAAAGCGCTGTACAATTATTGGAAGAAAATACAACAACAACATAAAATTATTTAGTGTGCAATCACATACATATCAGTGAAGAACACATTGCACTATAAAACATCACACACATATCAGTGAAGAACACATTGCACTATAAAACATTATCACACACATATCAGTGAAGAACACATTGCACTATAAAACATTATCACATGCATATCAGTGAAGAACACATTGCACTATAAAACATTATCACAAACATGCGTGGATTCCAATGACTACCCCTCACGGGTTAGGGGGAAGAATTTACCCGATGCTCCCCAGCATGTCGTAAGAGGCGAATATAGCTATTCTGATGGACACGTGGGGGGATTCGGGGGTTGTGATTGGATGGTCTCACACATCCCTTTTCCGATCATCAAAGCATAACGCTACGAAAGTTGGCCATTAAATTACATATTCCTACTCCGAATCACATGTAGCAGTTGACTCAGTCTAAAGTGCTAGGTCTGAAAAGGCTACCCGTCTAAGGGGAGCAACCCCAACTAAAAAAGTGTAAACGTAGCTATGGTAATGACGACGCACCCAGGGAGTTACCTCCCCTCCTGCGTACTACGTCACTACTGCTACTGACCACGTGACCCCTATCATTCGACACTTCAGCTTTCTAGGGAGCAGGTCGTGAATTTTTTGGCTCTAGTGGAAGTTCGCTGTTTGGTGTTTGCTTAGACACCCACCGGCACCCACACCCGTCTCTTCACCCGCTGCACTGGTAGTTGGTGAGCTCGTTCCTTTACTTGTATCGAACGTAATTTTCTGTTGCTACTTGAAATTTTCGGCCACGTGTTGGTCACGTATTTTGTGGTAGCCATTTTGGAATTTTGTGTCTCCATTTTGTTGTCAGCATGTCTGACGGAGACAAAAAGCGCGAGCGCGGCAAGGCTGATGTGAAAGGGAAAATTAAACCCAAGTCTTCCACTTCTGTCCCTAAGCCTATTTTGGTTGTTGTTTCTGACGCGGCTAACAATACTGTTATGACGGTCCCTATTTCTGCCCCAAATGACCAGCCGGTTGTGGGGCAGTCTAATCAACCTACGCGTACCGTTGTTTCTCGCTCGTCTTCTCTGCCGCTTGCAGATTCGACGGCGCTGGTTTCATCGTTGCTTTCTTCGCTGGTTCCCGAGCTTCGCACGTTGGTGAGAGAGGAGATGGTGCGTTCTCAGCCTTCGACTTCCGTTGTCCCGTCGATGGCTTCCTTTCCGCTTCCGGCTGTGACGCTGTCCTTGACCGAGGCGGTTGCTTCTGTGCCTTCTACCGCTGTGGTTGGCGACGCAAGTAAGTTGGGCTGGTCCGTAGGTCCTCGTGAGGCCGCTGGACGCTCCCTGCTGGGAAGCAGCCCTTTTCGGCGGGTTCACGACCCGCAAACCCCTGTTCGTTCTCACTTTGGCTTCACGGAAGACCATCGTGTCGATGAGCAATGGCGGCATTTGGTTCAGGCTTCGACGCTTCCGGCACTCGCCGGAAGCGTAGGTCCTCCGACGTACGCACCCGCTGGGGTCGTTTCCGGAGTCGACCAGCCGGTTCCGTCTGCTGCGCTTCCGGCACTCGCCGGAAGCATAGGTCCCCCGATGTACGCACCCGCTGGGGTCGTTTCCGGGGTTGACCGGACGTGGCCCTCTGGGCATTCGGCCTTCCGGCCGCCGTCCACAGTGTCTGCGCTTCCGCTTTTCGCGGTCGCGTCTGATACTTTTCCGGCTCAGACCGGATCTGCTGCTTCTTCTGCTTCCGCTTCCTCTCAGGTGGCGGTCGCGGGGGGGTATCACCAGCCCTTTGGGCAGGTGTCTCAGCCCTGGCCGGGGCAGTCAGCGCTTCCGTCTTCGGTTGTTGCTTCGACTGCGGTTCCGGTTCCGGCGGCTGCGGGCATGCCGTCCTCTTACTCTTTCCCTATTCAGGGCATGAGTTCGGATGGTATTGGAGTGGACGGGTTTCCGGTTTCCGGTTACGGTGTTCACCGCCCTTCTACCAGCAACGTGGACTTCGGTCCTTCGCCGGATGTTTCGGATATTCAGTCCGTCGCCAGCGAGGCTGCACGTGTTGGTTATCCGGAGAGACTCAAAGTGGCTCTTGAGGCCGCTGCTGAGGTCACTTCGAGATATTTCGCGGAAGGGGCTTCGGTCTCTTCGGCTGCCGCTTCGACGGCACCGTCCGCGATGGCTGATTTTCGCTCTGGGAAGGAGGATGACTCATACTTCCGGTTTTTGGAGTCTCCATCCATAGCCTTTCAGCTTTCTCAAGTTTTGGCCAAGCCATCTCCTTCCGGAAGCGGAATTCCTTCACTTCCGGTTCCGCTGCTCGTGCCTCACGGCTCCGTTCCGGAGCTGGCACAGCAGTGGATGGCTTCGCCTTCTCAGGCTTCTGCATTCGCTCTGTCGTCTCACAGGCGGTTGGTTTTGCAGAAGTCTCCTAGGAACTTGTTGGATGCTTTCGCTCTCCCGCGTTCATCTTTGACAGTTCCTCCGGAGATGCTGGCCTTGTTGGCCAAGCCTATCAAGAAGGATGACGGCGTGCTCTTTTCTGAGAACACTCTGATTGCTTCTGAAGAGGCAGGGCGTCAGCAGCTGGAGCTTGCCTCCATTGCTGAGACTCTCATTCGGGCCCTCTCTCGTGCCCTCACTGATTCACTGAATCCGTTCTCTCTCAGCGAGGATCAGGATGCGGATGACGTCTCCACTTTGTTGGCCGCTCTTGCGAGGGTCAACGAAGAACAGATGAGACTTTCCGCTGTGCACTATGCGCACTCTGTTATGTGTCGTCGGGATCTCTTCCTGTCACACTCTCAGTTTTCGGATCAGGCGACCAAGGACACCTTGCGTGCCTCACCGGTCTTGGAGGGTTCCCTCTTTGGGCATCTCGTTTTTGATGCCCGAAGACAGGAAATTCAGGCTAACAGGGACCAGCAGTTCTCTGACTTTTCCCTGCACAGCCTTAAGCAGTCCAAGCAGTCTCAGCCTTCTCAGCCGAAGCAGGCTAAGGTTGCTGGCCCTCCCAAACCGGCAGACAAGGGTCGTGGACGTTCCTCTTCTCGGGGCTCGAGAAGACGACCGTCTTCCGACAGGGGGAGAGGCGGCTCTGGAAGCAAGCCTCACCCCCAATGAAGTGCTCCCGATCTCCCCCCCACCCCGCCCTCCACTCTGGTGATGGCGGGGGGCCCTTCCCGGGCACTTTCCCACTGGCTCGTGTCTGTACAGAGTCAATGGATCGTGGGGGTCGTGAGGTCGGGCTTCCGTCTTCTCTGGAAAGATGGCAAGGCACCTCTGGTCAGGCGTCCGCCGGCGTTCAGGCCTCCCTCCTCGCAGGAAGCCATTTCCGTCCTTCGGTCGGAAATAGACTCCCTGGTGCAGAAGGGCGCAGTGGAGAAAGTCCTCGACCACAGCTCCCCTGGGTTTTACGGACGGCTTTTCGCCGTCCCCAAAGCCTCAGGGGCATGGCGTCCTGTCTTGGACCGGTCGTTCCTCAATACCTTTTTGAGGGAGATAAGGTTCAAGATGGAGACGCCAGCGTCGGTCAGGGACTCTCTCCGCCCGGGAGATTGGGCGACTTCCATCGACCTGACGGATGCATACTTCCATATTCTTATGCATCCAGCCGACCGGAAATGGCTTCGTTTCCGGTGGGCAAGTCAGGTTTACCAGTTTCGCGCCCTTCCTTTCGGCCTGTCTCTCGCCCCTTGGGTCTTCACCATGGTCGTGAGACAGGTCTGCGCGCTGGTGAGGTCGCGGGGTGTCCGGCTACGTGCCTACCTGGACGATTGGCTCATCCTGAGTCAGAGTCAGGCGGGGTGCGAGCAGGATACCCAATCGGTTCTTCGGGAGGCCAACTTGTTTGGCTTCTCGATCAACCGATCAAAGTCGGAGCTGACGCCGTGTCAGACGTTCACCTACTTGGGAATGTCTTTCGACACGGTGGCTTGGACTGTTCAGCCCTCTCAGAAGAGGGTGGACAAGCTCCAGGCGTGCATACGCTCCACTTTGCCTCTCCCGAGGGCCTCCCTGCGGACTTTGGCCTCCATCTTAGGGCAGATGGAGTCCATGGCTCTCCTGGTCCCCTTGGGGAGGGTCCACAAACGTCCCTTTCAGCTGGCGCTGAGGCCGTTCGTGGACTCTCCCACGGTGGATTGGAATGCCCTCATCCCTCTCCGGGGATGGTTCCAATCCGCTACCCTTCCGTGGCTGGACACGGAGTGGGTGTGCAGGGGCGTGCCGATAGCCCTTCCTGCCCCAGACTTGGACCTGTTCACGGACGCGTCCTTGGTGGGGTGGGGGGCTCACACAGACCAGCTGACTGCGTCAGGTCTGTGGTCGGCAGATCAGAGGATGCAGCACATCAACTTGCTGGAGCTAGAAGCCGTGGCTCTAGCTCTGGACAAGTTCCGGCCCTCCCTTCAGGCCAAGCATGTTCGTCTGTTTACAGACAACACGACAGTGGCAGCTTACATCAACAAGCAGGGAGGGTCGCGGTCTCCGTCGCTTTCGGCCAGGGCCTGCGAGATCCTGATTTGGTGTTCAGAGCATCAAATCAGGCTTTCGGCCAGGTACCTGCCCGGAAGCTTGAACACTCTGGCGGACGCGCTCAGCCGCTCCGACAGAGTGCTTCAAACAGAGTGGACCATCACTCACGGAGCGCTGGATCGTCTCTGGTCTCTTGTGCAGAAACCTCAGGTGGACCTTTTTGCCACCAGGTTCTCGAAGAGACTACCAGTGTTCGTCTCACCATTCCCGGATCCCGAGGCGTGGGAGACGAACGCGATGGACATTTCCTGGTCAGGCCTGGAGGCTTACGCGTTCCCGCCATTCCAGTTGCTCACGCGAGTTCTCAGGAAGGCGGAGCAGGAGGGCCCGTCCCTCCTGCTGATCGCTCCTCTTTGGCCGTCTCAGCCGTGGTTCCCGGACCTGCTGAGACTCGCCCAGGGCCCTCCTATTCCTCTCGCTCTCACGCGAGGAGAACTGGTACAGCCTCACACCGGCAGCCTCCACGCAGAGCCTCAGATGCTGAATCTTCACGCGTGGAGGTTGTGCGGTCTTCTCTGAGGCGCAAAGGGGCATCAGATCTGACCATGGACCTGGTAGGACGCTCGCACAGAGCATCTACCTCGTCCGTTTATGAGTCACATTGGAGGGCCTGGGTTACCTGGTGTCACGAGCATCGGCTGGATGCTACGGCGCCCCGCACGATGCACGTGGCGAACCATCTTGCTTTCATGTCCTCTCAGGGAGCTTCCGCTGCCTCGTTGAAAGTAAGAAGATCGGCCATCTCGGCGACCCTACGCCAGATAGGTCGCTCTATAGATGTTAGTGGCGTGATCGCTGGAGTCATCAAGGGCGCTTCCCTTTCTGACGTCAAGTCTCGTACGCCCGTTCCTAAGTGGGATCTCTTATTGGTCATGGAGTTTCTGCGTTCAGCGGATTTTGAACCTCTCAGAGATGCCAGTTTTGCGAATCTTACACGCAAGTCCCTTTTCCTTTTGCTGCTAGCATCGGCACGAAGGGGCAGTGAGATTCACGCTCTTTCCGGTAATTCGGACGACATTTCCTTTGAATCAGATGGGTCCGTTACCTTGCGGTTTCGACCTGAGTTTCTTGCGAAAAACCAGGCTCCCGAGCGAGCTTCTCCTTTGGTTCATGTCAGGCCGTTGTCCACTATTCTGGCTCCGAATGACCCAGACTTAGTAAATTGCCCTGTTAGAGCCCTTCACATCTACCTTGCCCGTGCTCAGTCTCTTAGATCCGCAGCTCAAAAGCTTTTGTTTATTTCTCTCAATACGGAGAGACATAAGGATATTACTAAGACGACTCTGGCCCGGTGGGTGTCGGCGCTCATTAAGCATGCTTACGAGTGGAGCCGCCGCAATGAAGGGGGGACACAGCCTGTCCTTCCTCTGGAATCAGCTCGGGCTCACGAGACGCGAGCTTGGGCTTCCTCCTTGGCCGTATTACGATCAAGAAGACTGGAGGAGGTGCTACACACCGCATACTGGCGTTCCGAGGATGTCTTCATGAATTTTTACCTGCGTGACATCTCGGCCCTTCGCCAGGATGGATCTAGAGCTTTGCCTGCCATGGTGGCAGGGGGTCAGCTCTTGACAAGGATTTGAGAGTGAGTTTGAACTTTTTCTTGCCCACCGCCTTGTTGTTTCAATCTGCTACATGTGATTCGGAGTAGGAATATGTAATTTAATCGAAAATTTTATTGTAAATTTTCATTTAATAAATATACCTACCCGAATCACATATCGTAGTCCCTCCCACCTACCCCGCTTATGATTTGGAGATTTTATTCTTCGAGTCGAATGATAGGGGTCACGTGGTCAGTAGCAGTAGTGACGTAGTACGCAGGAGGGGAGGTAACTCCCTGGGTGCGTCGTCATTACCATAGCTACGTTTACACTTTTTTAGTTGGGGTTGCTCCCCTTAGACGGGTAGCCTTTTCAGACCTAGCACTTTAGACTGAGTCAACTGCTACATGTGATTCGGGTAGGTATATTTATTAAATGAAAATTTACAATAAAATTTTCGATTTTTGCCGATATCCAAACGATATCGGCAATAACAAAGACGCATGGTTCCGGTTTCTTCCACGTGTATAAAGTACACGCATACCTCGCCAGGCTTGTGTCTGTGGCTAGTCGACAGACGATGCAATTTGCTTTGTGTGTGTTTTTGTTGTTGCTTACTGTACATGACATACATTACGTGTAAAATCCAGTTCTTTAACTGGCAGCAAACCTTGCAAATTTCCAGAAGCTGCAATCTGAAGCGACCTATCTCTGATTTTTGCAGACGATCTCTCCAATCACCAATGTTTAACACAAAATCAGCAAACTCTCCTGTCACATAGAACGTCCATTGTGTAGTGCAATGTTGAAATGAAGTTACCGGTCTGAAACATTTCGTCGCTTCTTCTGAGACAATCCTTGTTCTCTTATCATCTACAGATTTACCGCAGTCTTCACCACGCGAATTCCCAACAGAAGTCAGACTTTCGAACATACAATCTACGTAGGCAAGCATGATACGTCATAACGTCATATGATTCCTAAGATATTGACGTAATGCTAAGCATCCGGTTATCTTGAGTTTTCTCCGTAATACATGTCCGTGGGTTTTTCAATGTTCGGTTATTTCCGTGGCTTCATGCAGAAAGGGAACCGTCGTCTGCAATCAACGACATGGACCATTCTGGTCCTTGTTGCTGACAAAAACATGATTTTAACACAGAATTTAATGTCAGAATAGCTATATAAACGCTATTGTGTTTTCATCGTAGCAATAGGGTCCGATATTTAGACTCGAACAAGTATAATGCGACTCGTCTTCGACTCGTCGGCATTATACTTGTCTCGTCTAAATATCGGGCCCTATTGCTACGCTGAAAACACAATAGCTGTTACTAACGGATTCTGTTTCTCCTTTTACCCTTGTTGAGTGTTTCTTGTATAGAATATAGTCAATTTTTGTAAAGATTTTAGTCAAGCAGTATGTAAGAAATGTTAAGTCCTTTGTACTGGAAACTTGCATTCTCCCAGTAAGGTAATATATTGTACTACGTTGAAAGCCCCTGGAGCAAATTTTTGATAAGTGCTTTTGTGAACAAGAAACAATTGACAAGTGGCTCTATCCCATCTCCCCCCTTTCCCCGTCGCGATATAACCTTCGTGGTTGAAAATGACGTTAAACACCAAATAAAGAAAGAAAGATTCCAATGACTTAAGCCGTTCTTTTGTTGTTGTTTTCTTCTAATTTCAATTTATTTTTGGAACATTAGCAATCTGTCTCTTTTGGTGTACCGTCTTTCATCCAGTATGTGTTCCTGTATTTGCAGACGAGGATGGCATGAGTGAAGAAGATGAAGACGAAGACGATGTCAAGCCACAGATGCTGAAGGGGAAGGCGCTGGCTTCCCTCATCTCATCGTATGGATCTGACGACAGCAAAGCAGAAGCAGACGATACAGATGAAGATGATAAGGACGAGGAGAAAAGAAAACATGGTGAGTGCAGTAGACTCTCCCTTTCAAGACCACTTCTTATGAGACCATGCACCGGCACGGTTGGCCTAGTGGTAAGGCGTCCGCCCCGTGATCGGGAGGTCATGGGTTCGAACCCCGGCCGGGTCATACCTAAGACTCCAAAACTGGCAATCTAGTGGCTGCTCCGCCTGGCGTCTGGCATTATGGGGTTAGTGCTAGGACTGGTTGGTCCGGTGTCAGAATAATGTGACTGGGTGAGACATGAAGCCTGTGCTGCGACTTCTGTCTTGTGTTTGGCGCACGTTATATGTCAAAGCAGCACCGCCCTGATATGGCCCTTCGTGGTCGGCTGGGCGTTAAGCAAACAAACAAACAAACAAACAAATGAGACCATGCTCTTCAGATTGTCTGTTTATAATTATCTGTAAGGTTGCCTCCGTTTTAACACTTCTTCCTTGAAAGACCAGGCATGGGAATTGTCCGTCGAAAGGCAAATTTCCGCCGAAATATTTTTTTTGTTCTGTTGAAAAAGCATACGTGTCCGCCAAAAAATTAATGGGGGAGGCAAAAATGGTTCTAAAAACTGAATTTAATGGCGAACTTGGAGCTCAGATGACACCAAATTGCACCATTTGGGTTCTTTGGAGAGAGAAAAATTAGATGGGGGGGGGGGGGGGGGGGCATGCCCCCGGACCCCCCAAGTAAGGCTAGGCGCTTCGCGGCGTCGACTTTGCTTTCACTAACAGATTTTTAGCCTTTTTTAAGTTTTTCAATTCCCATGCCTGAAAGACCTGTCTGATTATTGTGAAATGGTGATTCAGAGAGTTCGTATTGCATTTCCGTGTATGCATACCTCTGTCTGCTTCTAAGTGGTGATTCATACATAAAAAATGTTTGATCTTTTAGATGAAGAATCATCTTTACCTGTTAACAAAGCCATCAGATCATTAGCGTCAACTCCACTCTAAATGGAAATTTCATAGAAAATGTTTGATATTTTTCAGATGAAGAATTGGGTCTACCAACAAGCCATCAGTGCACATGTCAACTTCACTCTAAATGGTGCAGCAGAGAGTTTGTTTTACATTTCCGTGTAATACAGTAAAACCTGAGTCTAGCGGACCCTTGTTGTAACGGCCACCTGCTACATACGGACAGTTTATCATGGCACGAACAGGATTTCAACAATAACTAACCTTTAACGGGCGGACACCTGCCACTTACGGACGCGGACACGATTTTTCGGACCGTAGGAAGTGTAAACACTGTCACAAACGGACACAACGTACATAAAAACGCAACTTCGAAAACTCGACTGTTATGCAGACAGTGCTCGGCAGCCGTAGCCGTAGCACAAATGGTTGTTGATTGGTTGTCCTGTCCCTTTTCTGACCAATCAGTGGCTTGTTTAGATGGAGACCCACTTTCGCTCACTCACTTTCGCTTCGCTCACTTTCGCTTTTCCGCATTGTGGATACAGTCACAACCAAAAGCAACAGTAGACTACTGTGTTTGAAAATGGAATCTCCAGCAGGAAAAAGAAAAGCGTTGACTTTAGAGCAGCGTGTCGCTGCCTTGAAAAAACTGCCGAGATGTGGCGAAGGAGATGGGATGTGGTAAAACACAGATCGCGAGGATCAAATCGGAAAAAGAAGACGTGATGATCTCTCTCTCTTTGTAAGCAATCGTTCGAAGGAAACAATAGTTAACACAGCTAAATTTTTGTTCCATGCATTTATGCTGAGACTAGAAAAACTGAATGAAACAAGAGCTGACCCAATTTGGTCGAGACACACTGCGGAATTTCCCGTTGAATGACTGATGAAGAGTCAGCTATTTTTAGCTTTGTGACGTCCGACTTGCGTAAGTTTGAATGCACAGTGTGTGTAGGGAACGGGGTAGGTGGGGGGGGGGGGGGGGGGGGGGGTGGGGGAATGTTGTTGTTGTTGTTGTTTGCTACATGTATCATTTGTTTACTCACATTTTCAGTGAGTCTCATGTTCAATCCAATAAATACATACTACAGGACTGACAAAAAGTGTCTTGTTCATTTTACGTGCTCTTTGTAAAATATTGCCCCGGCCCCTCCACCTGTGAAGAAGGGACACCTGTCTAATAGGGACACTATTACCATTCCCCAAGGGTGTCCGTTAGAGACAGGTTTTACTGTAATGCATGTCTGTTGCTTCTGAATGGTGATTCATGGAGAATATGTTTGATCTTTCAGATGCAGAATCGGGTCTACCAACAAAGCCATCAGCACAATTGTCAACTCATCCGTCCACCAAAGCCTCCAGCAAAGATTCTCGAGAGCTTCGTCAAACCAACAGACCTCAGTCTGGCGCTAAAGATCAAAGCAAAAAGCAGAAACAACAGCAGCAGCGGAGGCAACATAAGCCAAGCAGAAAACCTACACTGTTGGAAATGGTCAGTATTAACTTAAAGGTTACTTGCTTACATTTTCATCTAACCTCCTCAGATTGTTCAGCATGATGTTGGCTTTTTGTTTTGAAAAAAAGAATCAAAACTCAAAGCAAAACAAAGAAACAAGAACAGTTGTGTTCATTGAGGAAATACACGTTTTGTCTTCACGTATATGCAAATAGAGATGTGTGGGTCTGTTCAAATAAGATGGGGTTTTCCAGAATGATTGAATGATTGTTTAGCATTCAAGGGAGACAACTATATTTTCTATGGAAAGTGGTGCACTCTGCTCCCAGGGTGTACGTGTGCATGCATACATCTGTGTGTCTGTGCATGCTTGTGTGTGTGCATTCATGTGCAAATATATGTCTGTACATGCTTGTGAGTGTGCATTCATGTGCAAATATATGTCTGAACATGCTTGTGAGTGTGCATTCATGTGCAAATATATGTCTGAACATGCTTGTGTGTGTGCATTCATCTGTGTGTCTGCACTCATATCCATACATCAGTACAAATGTATTTATGCACATTCTTCTCTTTTGCAACATTTGATACATCGCTTTAACATAATTATACACTGTCTGTTCCAGCTGCTGGCGAAAGAAATTCGACACGAGAGAAATGTCATCATGCAGTGTGTTCACTACATTGTCAAGAATAAATTCCTTGGAGTCTGTGATGGAAAAGAATAAGCCTGTGGCAAGTAAAGCTCTTACTTGTGTAGTTAACAAAAAAATCTGCAGATGGCAACAGTAAAAGAGTGTGTAGTTGATAAAGATGTACATTACATGTGTCTGACTGGGTCAGTGTTCCATGAAGATCTACAATAAATGTGTCTGCTTTATCAACATTGTAGACAAGAATGAACTCAAGTTTAATTTTGTGGTGGAATATTGTGGAATTAAGGATTACTACTTTTGTGACATTGAGTTAACCTTGTGAAATATGCATCAGTTCTTTCAAATGGAAGTATGTGTCAGTGATTTTATGAAATTTGTGTCAATAACTTCAAACAGAAGTATTTGTCAGTGATCATAGTTATGTTTGAAGATGAATTTCACAGTATGATTTTCAAATGAGGCGTAATGAAAGTTTGGAGTAATTTTCTCTTTATGTCTGCATGTGAGAGAGAGAAACAGGCAAAGAGCATCATACTTGGTGGTAGCATGTACCCTTTTCTGTTTGGTCATTAAAGACTATTAAAATGGTTTAAGCAAATGAGTTTGTGTTCTTGAACACACACACCACACCACACACACATGCCTACGCACACACATGAAGTCATCTAAGGTAGAGTTGCAGGAAACTTTAATACACATATAATAATAAAAAAGTAAAATAACATGTTAATGTGGAACAAAGTCACATGACACATACTGTATTATACCTTAAAAAACACAACAGAAATATCTTACCTCAGCAATGCACAACCAATGGACAACATAAGTTTGTCTATCACACAACAGTTGTAATCAAGTGAAATATTTCTAGCCGCAATTTAAATGGAAAAAAAACACCACAGGAGGTTCACAACACAAATTTGTTGAAAAAATTAATCGCATTTATATAAATTTTTATACAATTAAAATGTATCCCCTGTAACGACACTACCTCAGCACAGGACTATATCTTAATGCTATGATAAATTAGATTGAAAAAATGAAAATTCACATACACATAAATAACTCTTCTTCATACCTGGTGGTCAGTGTCGAACATTATCACAGTATTTTCAAAATAATGCTTTCCATGTACTGTAAACTGCTCTTGCAAACAAAAATGTGCAGTTACTTGGGCGACAGTACTGCAATGATGCTTTCACCGATAGGTCACAACATTTACCAGTCGACATGATAATTGTGTCAGACCTGGGAACCCATACAATTTCGTACGCCTGATCGTCTAAAATACGATCAGTAGGGTCGGTGGAAAAAATGATATGACGAGAAAACTTTCGACTACTTTCTTTCACAAGTGCATCCCTGTCTGTCATTTCTGTACATTTTCTGAGGCTCTGTTTATTTTAATGATAAAAAAATAACTTAATAACTCAGCATTTGATCAATGATTCCATCTTTTGTCATTAACATTGAAAGAAACATTTTGCTTTAGATTATTGGTCAACTTAATTAACAGTGCAACGAAGGCGTGTGAAGCATGGTTGAATCATCAATGTTCAAACGGTGTGTGGGGTACACTCATTTGTCTAAAAATACGCCAAGTTCAATGGTTGAGAATACTCAAAACGGGGTCGGCCCGCTATTGCGCGGGGCCGCTATTGCACGAATCTTTAGGGTTCGGGTTAGGTTCGCGCAATAGCGGCCCAGCCCCCTCAAAACAGGGGTTCCCAGGTCTGTTGTGCATTTCAGTCTTTTGGTATTTAGTGTTCCCTCAAGCACATGTTGTCTGGTAGTGTTCTGTCCAAGCCTGCTCAAACTCCTAAGTGGTTTATATAGCTCAGTGTTTTAATTGCTGTGGTTTCGGTCCTTGGTTACTTTTTCATATAACTAAACATTCACCTGTAGGACAGAAATATATTTTTGAACAAATATTGTAGTTCTAAACAATCTGAGAAAAATACAATGGCAACTTACTGTATAATAGTTTATGCATGTTCATACTTCTACAGGAATGTCATAATTCTGATAATTTTGTTTGAAAGTTGTATGTAAATTTTAAAACAAAACATTTTTGAACTGTGGCTAGCTTACGATAATCTATCACGCACAACACATAGATATGTACAATTGTATTAGCTCAAAATAGTTCCAGCCAATAATGAAAAACATTTAGTAGATTTATCACAACACATTGAGCGACTCTGAAAGGGATATAGGTGTCTCAAAGCACCTTTCAGATTTCAGCAGGTAAAAAAATCTAAATTACAGATACAGATTTAAAGAATGTTGAAGGCATTAATACATGTTAACAGAATAATACAAACAGACAACATTGAAGTACGCATGCCACAACTGTATTCACTGAAATTCAGTTTACATAGGAGATGTGACACAAAAACAAATACAACGTTGTTGAAGTTTCAGTGGGAGTTTGAAGTCTCTATGATATTGAGACAGTGGTGAGATATACTAAACAGCCTGCAATTAATACATGAAGACTAAGGTACATGCATTACTTGCCTTGTCAGCTTACAGACTTCATTAGTTCTAAGTAACAGGCCTTTTAGGAGGAAGCCTGGCGTGATTAAGACTTGCTCGTGACCTTTATATTTTCCCTCGGGAATCAAGAGGGTTAAGTATAACTAAGTAAAAGTTGCGATTTAGCATTAATGTAAATTGGCATTTTTTATCAACCCAGCTGTCTACTTTAGGACTAAGACAGCTTAACGCTTTCCAAATGGATTAATAAAATAAATAAGATACCTTGATATCACAGATTTCACATGGAAGAAGAAAAAAAACACGTCTACCTACTTATAACAACAATCAAATTATCATCCAATGTCGCATTCATGAACCAACCTGATGGTGGTCAGTAAAGTAATGACACATTAACACATGAACACAAAATCAATTGCACATGATTTGTTACAAACCTCAGACTGCAAGCTTAAAAGTACATGTCTTTTCTTGTAAAAGACGTTTTCCGGAAATAACTCTCAGGATTTTTGGCGGTCTGGAGGAGTAGGAGCCCCTGTACCACAGACAGGTTTTTCAAAATCAAAATTCAAAATCCAGAGCTTCCGATCAGCTCCATTGTGCGATCGGGACGAGCAAGACCGTGATATGTATGCTATGCGGCGTGCCAATTTTTTCGACAATATAATCATCGGAGCCACGAATCGCCATGGATGGCTTGCTGATCACTGGAAGTGCTTGCTAAGCACGTGTGTTTTCCTAAACTCTAGTGACCTCAAGCCAAACCCACTTGACCTCGATCAAAACACGTTGTGAAAGGTGCCAGCGATCCTTAAAATTCCACAACAAATTCTGAACTCCGAATCCAATGAACTTGTGAACGCTGATTTTCGAAAGAAAAGGGTAATATCATATTGTGCGCGCTGCATGGCACACATCGGAGTTAGTTGTTCCTCCCCATTGCAAGATACAGCATGTCAGAGCCTGCTCCAGATGTTGTGAAAACCTGTCTGCAGTTTCAGTGGCATACAGTGGAACCCCCCGTTTAAGACCTCAAAAAATCTGAGAAATTCAGGTCTTAAAAAGGAGTGTCTTAAAATAGGGGTAAATTTACAGAAGTTCTGAACAGAAAATCTGAAAACAAGAGGCGAAGCCTTCAAGGCTCAGGTAAGAAATCGACAAACAGTAACACAAACTCAATCACTCCGTCACACATACACACACACACACACACAGAAAGAGCATAGGTGACACTGTGCAAGAAAGCGAGACACTAGATCTAGATCTGTTTGTCTGCATGTAGCCTACTTACAGGGACACGACTGCCAACTAGTCTCGGCCCGCTCAAAATAACAATGACCGAGACTTTCAGTAATTCCTTCGCGTGACGTCTAACCCTCTTACGCCATAATGTGACGTCTTCAAATGTTAAAGTTTCTATCACATACACACACACACACACACACGCACAGACAGACAAAGTTTATCATCGCATAGGCTACACTTACGTGAGCCAAAAACAGGGTCTTAAAAGGGAGGGAGTCTTAAATTGGGGGGTCTTAAAAGGGGGGTTCCACTGTATTTACTTACTCCTCTAGACAGCTGATTATCTTGAGTTATTTTTCAAAATCGTCCATAAAGCAATCATGTTCACCACGATAGATGTGTCCAGGGATTTACATGGAATAAGAGCATCCTAAAACTTAACCACAAGCTCTTTTAGTAGTCCTTGCCACAAGCTAAAACCCAACAGCTTGGCTACTTCCAAAGCAGCGTAGGAATTTTTTTTCAATTTAATTTTAACTGTAACAGTCGCAGGTAAACGAACAATATCAATTTAGCAATCCGCCTTTCACAGAAAAAGAAAGGCTGTTGGTTTTAAGTAGGTGTCTAAATGAAAAAAATGCTCTTATTCTTTGTAAAGCCCAGAAACATCTGTGGTGATACGTACATTATCAAGTATATGGGAAGGAGTGGTTTCTTTAATCAGCATTACTTGGTGCACCTTTTAGCATCAGAAATGTATATATAGACTGAAACACATCAAAACAGCGACAGCAACAACATCAGGCAAACACTCTACTATAATAATAATAATAATACAGGCACATTTAAAGTAAACCCTGAAAATACAAGAAATTTTGTTCAAAATCAAAAGATTACAACAGGAAAATGAGCATGATATAATTATGTTGGTCTTAAAAAAACGTTTTCTTTGGATTCCCTGTTATTTTTTTCTCACTTAATTTCATGAACATCACGAGTTGCACATGCATGTCTGGAGTATGTTGGGCGAATATGTTTGACACGAAGTATATATATAATTAATTCAAACAAAAAAATCACACTATTCTGACTGTGGATGTTATACATAGCTCCTACTAAAGCAGAATTAAAATATGAGCACCTTTCCCCATGTGTCCCTCAAATTCCATGGTTAAATGGAGATGGTAACTCAGATTTCTGCATGTGAATTTAATCATACAATGTCTTCTATTTGAATTTTTCAAGACATTTTAAGGTATTAAATTGCACAGACCCAAATAAATTGTAGTTCATAATTCATCACAATCTTTGATGGCACGAATTGCAACATATAGCCACATTTTTATAGAGTACAATTACTACTGTAACTGATCTACAAGAACTGACGTTGCATCACCAGCTACTAACAAAAAAAAATCATAATTTATACAGCTTGCACAATTGTCTTTTCGGCCAGTGTTTTGACAAGTGAGACTCTTTTTGTGCTGTGAACTGATTTTTGGATGTGAATGATATCAAACAGTAAATAATACACAGTTTAATACAGAGCTAATTGGTCTTGGGGCATGATTGCATAAAAACAAAAACAAATCCTTCGGTAAGATTATTAAGCATTGCTCATGATCGAATGCACATAAAAACGAGAGAAAAAAATTATCATCGAGACAATCTCCCAGACATAATATTACCACATGAGTATTTTATTTATTAAAAAATCAAGTATGTTATTGTCCACGTTCATGAAATGTCCTGCGAAAAGGACTGTTGCATTTCCGAAGATTGAACCTTAGATTGAGCAAATTGTCTGAAAGAATTTTGAAGAATAGATGAAAGAAGCTGACATTTGAGACATCATATATGTCACAGAAACTCTTGTGAACAATCTGAAAGTCATCTCTTATGAAAGTTGAAGGAGTAAAGTACCCCCACCCCCCCCCCCCCCCAAAAAAAAACAAAAAAAAAGAAAATAAAAAATAAATAAATAAATAAATAAAATAAAATAAATTAAAAATGGCACTCTTGGAAAAGATGATTTCCGTAAAACTTAGTGTCCCCACTGCATACACTGAATGCAGACATTTATATGAACCAGCTAGCTGAGGAAATGAGAACGCTATAGGAAATGACAACATGTCTTCTCTCAGTGATACTGTCATTATTTCCCTTGTGCGTGGATTGCCATGTTTGCACAGTGGTTTGCGGATCTTAAAAGCACATTAAAACTTCAAACACAAATTGTGACCCTCCACCACGAAATGAGTCGCATGTCACCTTTGCACGATTTTCATATTTTTACATTTTCCTAGAGAGGTTTTTATGCTCTATCCAGTGGTGAAAACCGTTTTAGAAAAGAGCGAAAACTGTTTGAGTTATAAGCCTGTGACTAAGGTGACCCTCACACTGTTACCAGACACTCCGCGGACTTATATTAAGCCTAGCGCAGAACCGCGCGAGGTGACATGTGACTCATTTCGTGGTTTGTTTGTTTGTTTATTTGTTGCTTAACGTCCAGCCGACTACGCAGAGCCATATCAGGACGAGGAAGGGGGGGGGGGTGAAGGGGGCCACTTGTCAAGCGATTCCTGTTTACAAATGCACTAACCCATTACTTGTGTCCCAGCAGGCTTTAGTAAAACTAAATTAATACCTACTGGAAGATTACCAGTTTCCAGTATGTTAAAATAGGCTTATTAACCTATCTACTGCTGGACTTACATCAGAACACTAACAGATTAAACTATACATGAATCGCGAGACAAGCGGCAAGAGAAGAGATTTTTGGAAAAAATACAGGTGAATGAGCAAGAAGGCAGAAAAAAGAAAAGAATTCATGAAGAAAAAGAGAGCATGACAGGAAAGAGGAACCAAAAATCTACCTAACAGCAAACTAGAAAGCTCCTGCGGTTCCAAAAACAGGAGGGGCTTTTAATTTCATAACCGCAGTGCCCCACTGCGGGATCATTTCGTGGTGGAGGGTCACAATTATGGTCATTGTAAGCTAAGATTCCTCATCTCTCTCTCTTGATCGCTCTCTTTATATGGACCTCGATCTCTCTCTCACACACACACACTAGCACACACACAAACACACACACACAAACACACATGCGTGTGCGAGCGCAACTCTTATCTGTAGTGATATCAATATTTTCACGACAGCAAACAAGGAAGGGGGAACAAGAGTATGACAGAAAAAAAGGAAAAATTAAACCGGGGTTCTCGTGATGTTAGTCGTACTGTTAAAAAAGAGACCTACGCAATTTCAATACGGGATTTCAATGTCATCCTTCCAAAGATGCTCATAGCCTCTATATGGCTTGAATCTGTCCCATTCATTCTTTTCTGCACAACAATTTAAGTATGTGTGTGTGTGTGTGTGTGTGTGTGTTTGTGTGACAGATAGAGAGAGATAGATAGAGAGAGATAAATAGAGAGAGAGAGAGATAACGAAATAGAGAGAGAGATAGAGAGAGAGAACGAAACTTATGACGTTTGGCTGTGACGTTTTACATGACGATTTTTTTCTTTTTTAATCAAGAATTTTACGTCATTGTTTGCTTACATTCATTTCACTGAAGAAGGGCGTGGCCCGAAAGTCTTTGGAACTTGGTGTTTACTGTGGTTTTTTTCTAATTAATCAACAATTTAAAGTCGCTTCACAGTCCTCTTCAAAAGAAACGGTCTCTCAATGAACGAACATTCACCAAAAAGGCTGCCTGACTTTTTCCAGACTAGAATCATAAAATTGTGAGGTAATTCAAACAAAACAAATCACACTATATTCTGACTGTGGATATAATACATAAGCTCATACTAATTAGCAGATATAAAATATGTGCACCTTTCCCCATGTGTACCTCAAATTCCATACTAACAAAATGATGATGACTTAAGTGTATCGATATACGCGAGTAAGATTTCTTGCATTGGACAATTTGTGGCCTGAACATCAGGCGAAAAAGTGCATGATGTGTATGATATGGCTGAAATTAAAATACTTTATCTACCATACCTACAATTTTAACAAAATGTTTCGTCTTCAAGAACAACTTAGTCCTGGCAAGACACCATCATAAGTACAAAAATCACATAAAAAATACAGAACAAAAAATGTTACAAACAAGCATACAAAATGCTGAAAATATTTCAACATTTTACCACCATGCAGATAATTATTACAGTGGTTATATACCTGTGATGTGAGGCTCCTGCGACAAGCGAACACCTCCCAATAAAGTTGACATTCTGTTGTGCCTTAATCTTTTTTTTATCATGACTGAAATACAGTGGGACCCCCCTTTTATGACCAACAAATCTGAAAAAATCAGGTCTTAAAAAGGAGGGAGTGTTTCTTTCTTTCTTTCTTTATTTGGTGTTTAACGTCGTTTTCAACCACGAAGATTATATCGCGACGGGGAAAGGGAGGGGGGGGATGGGATAGAGCCACTTGTTAATTGTTTCTTGTTCACAAAAGCACTAATCAAAAATTTGCTCCAGGGGCTTGCAACGTAGTACAATGTATTACCTTACTGGGAGAATGTAAGTTTCCAGTACAAAGGACTTAACATTTCTTACATACTGCTTGACTAAAATCTTTACAAAAATTGACTATATTCTATACAAGAAACACTTAACAAGGGTAAAAGGAGAAACAGAATCCGTTAGTCGCCTCTTACGACATGCTGGGGGTAAATTCTTCCCCCTAACCCGTGGGGGGTCCACGAAGGGCCATATCAGGGCGGTGCTGCTTTGGCATATAACGTGCGCCACACACAAGACGGAAGTCGCAGCACAGGCTTCATGTCTCACCCAGTCACATTATTCTGACACCGGACCAACCAGTCCTAGCCCTAACCCCATAATGCCAGACGCCAGGCGGAGCAGCCACTAGATTGCCAATTTTAAAGTCTTAGGTATGACCTGGCCGGGGTTCGAACCAACGACCTCCCGATCACGGGGCGGACGCCTTACCACTAGGCCAACCGTGCCGGTTCTTAAAAGGGAGGAAGACTTAAATTGGGTGGTCTTAAATTGGGTGGTCTTAAATTGGGTGGTCTTAAATTGGGTGGTCTTAAAAGGGGGGTTCCACTGTATGCCCATCATGAAATGTAGGGACACGTAATTCAGCTTTTTAAGTCCTACTAAGGGTGCCCTTTCGTCGCATGTACCCCTGTACCAGTGAGGACTCAATCTAATCCTATCCCATTGGCTCAGAGTGAAACTGCACATTGGCCTTGCGCTTGCTTGTTCAAGTCTTTAATATATTGCCATTATTATTACAGTACTCGCTTGGTGCATTCTTCTCTCATTCTGGAAATCCTCGCTCGGGGCATGGACCCTGTCTCCTTGAAAATACTCTGCAACAGTCAGATTAAGATGAAGGTTTACCTCACAGCAAATCCATCACAATTTGTGATTTAATGATCAATCCAGTTATCACCATCACCAGTCAACTAAACTAATCGATAGATCAATCATTCAATCCATCCAAAAAGTTCATCCAATCCAACCAACCATCCATCCATCAATAAATTAAAGAAAGTTTCTGAACAAATAATATTGGCACTGCTACAAAAGGTACGGTACGTACTTATCTGATAGAACTGTGCAGGTTTTCAACCTATGTGCATCATAATCAATAATCATAGGAGGCAGTGGTTATGTCTTTTAATATTCGTATTAATTGCAAATTAGTTTCATAAGACATTTTTGAAAACATTTCCATTTACACAAAAACAACAACTAAACCTGAGATACTGTTAGTTTATGTGAGGAAGACTGATATTGTGATAATCAGGGTGTGTGTGTGTGTGAGTAGGTATAGTGGAACCCCCCTTTTAAGACCCCCCAATTTAAGTCTTCCTCCTTTTTAAGACCCTGTTTTCCTAAACAAATTTCTGTTCATGGCCTCTGTAAATTTACCCCATTTTAACACTCCCTCCTCTCTAAGACCTGATTTTGTCAGATTTGTGTAGGTCTTAACCCTTACACACTGGTGCAATTCTGTAACACATGTTACATAGCCACTGGTGCAATTCTGTAACACATGTTACATAGCCACTGGTGAATTAACAGAGAGAAAAATAAAGAAAAACGGTCATATCGGTTTTCGCATCCATGGGAGGTAATCGGAACCGACCAAACAGACTGAGCCATACAGTAGCGCAACAATGTCGCGACAACCAACCTAAGGGAGGGGGATTCTGTCTGTACATGTATCTGTCTGTGTCTCCCTGTAAAAGGGGGGAAGGGGGTATTCCAATAGCTCACCTCCATAAACGTGTGGCAGTTGAGGACAGCAGGTTCGCCGACCATGACCTTGAAGATATCCACAGCATCAGCAAAGTTGGTGGTCTTCATTAACTTATCCTTGTTGTACTTGACCAAGGTCACGGCCACACGCAGCAGGACCTTTGACCCCTCATAGAACATGGCATCCCATATCCGTAGCACAGTCTGAAAGGTAGCGATAAGCATTCTTTGTGGAGAGGTGTATTGTCAGTGAAATCGAGGGACCTCGATCGTAAGTGACTCTTGGCGCCAAGTCACTTACCAGGTCCCACGATTTCACCGACGATATAATTTATATCATGAGGAATATTACACAAATGCAACAAATTTTTATTGGAGAAGGATGCAGATTAATTAAACGATGAATTTACAAGGATACCAACACTTGCATGTGTTTGGAAGGCAGTACTTCTCATTGTAATACTTGCACTTGATCAATCAGCACACCTCAGTTGTGCTATATTATTTTACACACACACACACAGACTCACCTCAACAGGCAGAACGTCAGCATAGAGGCAGATAAACCACTTCATGCCAACTAGGCTCCAGTGCAGACCCAACTCATCCAGGTGGCGGTAGAGGTCTGGCATTTTCCACCTGAAAAAAGTTTCAAACATTCTTTTTTAAATTGTGTTTAAAAGTTTGTGTTTTTTGGGTGGTTTTTTAGAAATGCGCAAACAAAATTGGGTTACATGAGTCAAAAAGCCCAACATTTAAAATATTAGTTGGGTGTTTTTTTACGACTGTTTTTAGTGTGTAATGGAAAGTGTCTCGTGCGACTTGCTTTAACATTTCTAAGGATATTTGAATCAACATGTGCAGGATACAACATATATCAAACTCATCCCTGAATGACCATCCAGCTCTAGTTCGTGACATTTCATCACAGTTATAACAATATGACCTTGCTGCAAGCTCCTGAACAAGCAGTCTGGAGTTCCAAAGATCAAGTCGCGGCTAGCCGTGAAGTTTTGCAACTATTATACTCAGCTGTAGATGCAATCTTCCTAGCAAACGCTAGAGTTCCTGCGATCTTGCTGTGACTATTCACAGTTACTGAGTTAGTCGCGAAGTGCAGTACCTATTAAACTATTGCTGCCATCTCAACCTCGTCGTGTCAACCAGCGATGCTAGGGACATCGCGGGAAGCTGTGACTACCCATTATACCTACGACTTATACTGCCATGATCTTTATAAAGAAAAATCACTGTCACATAAGTTAACCACATACTTAATAATGTCCCCCAGAAGTTCTTGTTCAGCTTTCACCGCCACCATGTCTGCGGAGTAATAATCTGCAAAGAGAAGATATATATATAAGGATATTTGAATCAACATGTCAACATTTTCATTTCATTTTTCATTTTCATTTCATTTCATTTTCATTACTTTATTGTCCCATCGCTGGGAAATTCGGGTCGCTTCCTCCCAGTGGAAAGCTAGCAGCAACGGAGTCGCGCTACCCAGGTGTCTGCGTGTTTAGGTGTATTCAGCCACCTGCACTTATGGCAGAATGACCAAGGTCTTTTACGTGCCATTGTGATGACACGGGGGTGGGACATGGCTTCCGTCTCTGGGTCTGCACATAAAGTTGACCCGTGTCCGTCCCGGCCCGAATTCGAACCTGCGACCTATATATCACAGTACACGTCATTATAAAATATGTAGGAAACACAATCTGGAAATAACTGTTGGTACAGTGGAACCCCCCTTTTAAGACCTCCAAAAATCAGGTTTGTTTGTTTGTTTGTTTGCTTAACGCCCAGCCAACCAGGAAGGGCCATATCAGGGCGGTGCTGCTTTGACATATAACGTGCGCCACACACAAGACAGAAGTCGCAGCACAGGCTTCATGTCTCACCCAGTCACATTATTCTGACACCGGACCAACCAGTCCTAGCACTAACCCCATAATGCCAGTTTGGTGGCCACTAGATTGCCAATTTTAAAGTCTTAGGTATGACCCGGCCGGGGTTCGAACCCACGAAAGGAGGGAGTCTTAAAATGGGGGTAAATTATACTGTTCAAAAAAAGAAACGCATAGCTTGTAATATTTGGATAATTTAGTTATATGGCTACAAGGATATCCACCAAACTGCAGAAAATGTTTATCTGGTCGTCGACCTTTCGTCCATTGCCACAAGTGAGCTCTGCACGTGACGCATGCGTTATCAGTGGCTACAATGTCAAAATTGCTCATTTGGCATGACCACTCGTCATGCTTCAGTGTAATCTCGTGAAACTCGGGGAATATTGAGCTCTCACCATGTCTTCCAAAACCCATAAAAGCGGATTGTTCGCCACAAAGAAATCAGACGACAATTCAGCGACGAAAGATGGCCCGGTTGAGCAGAGAAGACCGCCAAATTGCATTGGGTCGTTTACAAGCAGGCCAAAGTCAAAGTGCAATCGCCAGGCACTTCCACGTGTCCCAGAGCACCATCAGTAGACTGTGGGTCAGGTTTCAAGCCACTGGCTCCGTTGCTGAC
Organism: Littorina saxatilis; assembly: GCF_037325665.1. Classification (NCBI taxonomy): domain Eukaryota; kingdom Metazoa; phylum Mollusca; class Gastropoda; order Littorinimorpha; family Littorinidae; genus Littorina; species Littorina saxatilis. The sequence continues at coordinate 7,564,120 of NC_090257.1, read as the reverse complement.
TTGCCACGAGCGGGAAGACCAAGAGCGACAACTGCTGCTCACGACCGCTTCATACGGCTCCGCCACCTCCGGAATCGTTTCCTGTCGGCCTCATCTTCTGTCCAGGCTCTCCCCGGGCCACACCGATTATCGGACCAGACCGTGCGGAACCGCCTGCATGAAGCTGGTTTGAGAGCTCGCAGACCTCACAGAGGAGCTGTCCTCACCCGCCGCCATCGCCAGAACCGAGTGCAGTGGGGCAACCAGCACCTTCGCTGGACCGTCCGGAATCACTGGAGACACGTGTGGTTCAGCGACGAGTCCTACTTCCTGCTCCAGCGACATGATGGTCGGAGGAGGGTCTACCGGAGAGTAAACGAACGTTACGCGCCCAACTGTGTGGATGAGGCACCCGTTCATGGTGGTGGAGGCGTCATGGTGTGGGGGGCGATCAATACCGCTGGAAGGAGCACCCTGGTGCACGTCCAAGGGCGCATAACTGCCCAGCGATACGTGGAGGAAATTCTGCGCCCACACGCCCTTCCTCTTCTGGCTGACCAGGATGCCATATTCCAGCAGGACAACGCTCGCCCGCACACAGCACGACTCACCACCCAGTTCCTCACCGACCACCATGTCCAGGTGCTTCCCTGGCCATCCATGTCGCCAGACATGAACCCGATAGAACACCTCTGGGATGAATTGGACAGACGTGTGCGCAGGCGAGAAGAAGCGCCGGCAAATCACCGCGATCTATTGCAGGCACTTCAGGAGGAGTGGGACACCATCCCACAGCAAGATATCCGGCATCTGATCCAGTCCATGCCCAGAAGGTGCCGGGCAGTTGTTGCTGCTCAAGGCAGTCACACCCCCTACTGACTTGACAGCCTCGGCACCCAATCGTATTGATTGACTGATTGATTTGAAGATGCAAATGAACTGTGTGTGCATTCAACTGTGTCCATACCAAATTTCAAACAAATAATCTAAATATTGGATTTTCTGTTAATTTTTTCGAAAAATAAAACAAATTTGGCAAGTAGCAACTATGCGTTTCTTTTTTTGAACAGTATAACAAAGGTTATGAACAGACAATCTCAACAAGCAAGGTCTTAATTAAAAGGGGAAAGGTCTGAAATTGGGGGGTCTTAAAAGAGGGTTCCACTGTAGTTCATGGTCCATGTACAAGCGTTGCCATGATCGCAGTAAAATATTTGGCTGCCAAATAAAAACTTTTCACAGCTCTTACACACAATTTGCACTTGTTCAGCTGGCTGCCAAGTTTTGAATTAAAACGTTCCACGAATGTTCACCCTTTTCTTTAATCTTTCTTTCTTTCTTTCTTTATTTGGTGTTTAACGTCGTTTTCAACCACGAAGGTTATATCGCGACGAGGGAAAGGGGGGAGATGGGATATGGGATAGATCCACTTGTTAAGTGTTTCTTGTTCACAAAAGCACCAATCAAAAAATTGCTCCAGGGGCTTGCAACGTAGTACAATATATGACCTTACTGGGAGAATGCAAGTTTCCAGTACAAAGGATTTAACATTTCTTACATACTGCTTGACTAAAATCTTTACAAACATTGACTATATTCGAAAATTTTAAAAGTAAATTTTGATTTGATTAATATACTTACCCGACTCACATCTAGCATTAACCTCTGGTTTAAGTGCCGGGACGCTGAACTACGCTTCACCCCTTAAGGGGAAGTAACCCTAAAAAAGAACAGCCTAGACCCCGTAAACTGGGTCACAGGTCAAGGCATACCGTCACGTGACTGAGCACGCGAGACCGCCGCCGCCATATTGGAATACTTCACTCGAAACGAAGCGAAACATTCATTTTTAGGGTAAATTAGAGCGGGGTAGGCGGGAGGGTATTAACGATGTGAGTCGGGTAAGTATATTAATCAAATCAAAATTTACTTTTAAAATTTTCGATTAAATTACATATCTTATCCCGACTCACATCTAGCAGATTGCTAATGTAGGTGGTGGGAAAGAAACTCACTCTACAAGTTGGAGAGAACCTGCCCTGCGGCTACCAAAGCCGGAAAGGTGTTGGTCCCATCCTGACGAGTAAACAGATTCTCAGTGAAACTCACTTATTTCTGGTAAGAAACCGGCCTGCTTCAACCATGACTGGTAAGCAACCACTACCATCCCAGCGGGTATTAGAAAACCCCCCAAAAGTAATAAAGAAAGACGTCCTAAAAAACGTCCAAAACACCTATGTGAGGCCGATCGAGATTTGCCTGATCGCAGAACCGCTGAAAAAAGAGCCCAAGCTCAGGCCCCATGAGTTCTAGGCGAACTCAGAGGAAGGACAGAACGCTCCCCCCCCCATTGACTGCCACACTCATAAGCTTGTTTAATGAGTGTGAAAGCCCATCTAGCCAGTGCTTCCTTGCACAAATTTGACTCTATCCGTCCAAAACGAAAGAACCAAAGAACTGGTCTGGCACTCCAAAATGAGCCATGCAAGAATGAGTATGTCCAAAATACCCAATATCTTGCGTGAGACCCAAAAAGTACGTAAACAAAAGACAAAAGGCTTGAAGACAGGGCCCTTTTCACGCTGGGCGTAAAAAGAGAAATGACTTGTCTAGTTCTGAACGATGTTTCTCCAGACTAATGAAACATCGTCTTCCGCCAACAACAAAAGTTCGTGGAACATCTTAGCATCCTCGTGAACTTTTTTTTGTTTTTTTTTTTTTTTTTTTTTTTTTTTTTTTTTTTTTTTTTTTTTTTTTTTTGGTCGCAACCACCCATAGATTGCTAATGATAGTAAAAAATCACCAGATAAGGTCAAATTAGATAAATAACCCTTTCACATAAAGTCTGTTGAGACCTGAGTGAAACAGCCTAGTGAAAAACCTTAAGATTCGCTGCAACAATGCCAGACATCTGGATGACTTGTTTTACAAGTACAGCGTAACAGACAGAAACAGAGATTCGTGAGTTACGTCTTCCAGAAGCCGAAAAGAGCGCCAAACTCACTGACCTGTCTTGATCGTAGCTGACGAAAAGAGTGAACAATCTCTTGCAAACAGCAAGACCAGGAAGACAGTCCTAACTCAAAAGAGAGCTGTGAAAGTTCGGAAGACAACAAGACATGTCTTCCGATGCGAGCGAGTAAAACAAAACGAACCTGTGCGGCGTCTCCCGCCTGAATAGAACAAAGAGTTCCAAATGACCACAAGTGAAACACCCTCCGAGGAGTGAAGCACTAAAGGATTATGGCTTGAGTAAACCACAGCACCATAGTCCCATGAGGTAGACGCTAATGTTCGTAATGAACCAGAGACAAACACTTGTCCCTTGTTCAATGAAAAGATGCAAGGCAAAAAACCATCTGACAAACTAGACTCTTTACAAAGAAGAGTCGAAAGAACGTCTTAAAACCGAAAACAAAGGAAATAATTTGTAGACCGGCGAGACTGCAACCTCTCATCAAAAAATGAACCGAGATTGCTCCTCAACAAACCAATGCGGCTTAAAGTGTAACTAAACAAGCAAAAAGGAAAAACATCGTTCAGCAACCTTTACACTTTGATATGAAGAAGGGCCTCATATACTGTCGAACTGCGAAAAAAAATTTTTTTTCTCTCACTCGGACACTGTTTGACGGACATGTGAAGTGCGCGCCAGGAACGACAATCTTCTTAGTTTACCTGATTAATGCCCTTAATTTTTGGTTCTGGTACTTTCAGTTCCGGCTGTTGTCATCAATCTACCAAAATAAAAGATCAAACGGAGTTTTCGATTTTTATTTCATGGTTCAGAAAAATATTGCTTATTTTCTGAAGTCAACCGTTTTAGCGAATCTTTCTTTGATTCTTAAAAGTCATTTCAGATTTTTGAAAAATAGTTAACGGTTAGTAATTACCAATATATCGTAAACAAACATATCGATAGGTTTTGGTAAGAAGACACAAGTGCGATGAATGTGGTACCAGTATTTTTGTGGTAAGTAAGGATGCATTTCTTTGCTGTAAGCACATTTACAATGCACATTTAATCTGTTTAGCAACATAAACGAAAGCATGGTACAGTGCCGCTTGTTTGTGGTCTATCTTTTCGCGGCAGATGCGTAACAATTAGGGTCTCAGTTGGAAAAAGCTGCTCGGAACCAGAACAGATTTGGCTTGGGTTCTTTGAGTGTGAATGATCGACGAGTGGCTTGACATTTTTAACGAATCATTACTGTAGCCTACTTGAAACCATCATCTGTTTCTGAATTTGTCATCAGTTATGATTGAGCAGTCTCATAGGAATCGTCCATAAAATGTTAAACCGAAAAAGGGCAGACGATTCTGAATCACACAGGCTGCTGTACAAAATCAGATCTAAAACGATATTTTGAACTGCGACGTCTGCGTAAATGCCCTGTAACAAAATACCTTGTCCTGGTCATGTGTATACACATCAGCTTCTATTGGGAAGATCAGTATTTTATATTAATCACAAATACAAGATTAGAAATAGTTCTGAAGATCGCCTTTGATTTCAGTTTCAGCGGCAAACTAGCAGATCTGTCCAAACCGGCATCGTTTCATGGTTGAAACTTGAATAATCCCAAATAGATCTGAGTGGGGGTAAGTTTTATAGTATTTCAATTTTTTACGGCAGTTTTATTTAAAGATAGTGTAGTGGATGTCTCTGGTGAAGACTACAGTTATATGAATTTTTTGTTGTAATATTAAAATGATTGTTCTTTATTTACACAATTGAATAATTTGTATTTATTTGTTTGCAGATGACGGCATACTGAGTGCTCCAAGAACATACGCCTGCTGGCATTTTGTGTCTTTTCTGAAGACGTCGAGGCAAGCAGAAGTCACGGTCCTGGCCACACACACGCAATACGAAAAAGGGGTATGTATTTTGACTTAGAAGCATTTTTTCTTATGAAGGCTCTGTTTGCAACAAAACTGTTTCTGTTTACTTGTATGAAGATTGTGCTAACACAAAAACATAACAAATATCAACTGATTTTCCATTTGGTTGTCATGTAAGCATTGTGAACATGTCCGAAAAATCTGATCACACACCATGTGGTCGACATGCAGACCTGAACGGCCAGTGTATGGTGGCAGAGTTGGAAAATAGGAAAAGTCTTGATGCCAATCCTTCATCAAAAACCGAAGAAAATCGTCATTGTAATAAGTTTGCTTTATTCTAAATCAAACGACTAGGATAGATGACAGACACAACGACAAACACATTCAATTCTATGTAAAACATACACAATGCGCACGTTAACAAGCTGGCCATAACAATGTGCCCATCGTGCATGAAGTGTGGCTTTGGTCGGATCAGTAGCCGTGCTTTGTCTGCGATGCTAAACATGAAATTTTGTTAAAGCGACGATTTAGCAATGTTGTTGTTGCTGCTGCTGCTGTCTGTTCTTGTCACGACATCTCGCCATATAACAGTTTTTTCCCTCCTGATTCTGAGAAGAAATTGTGATATCAGGCCTAGGAACGCCTGATTTTCACTTGGAACATTCTCAAAGAAACTATGTTAAGAAAAATGAGTGTACTCCACACTTTGTCTTTTGTTGTTCGTTGTCGTTGCATATCTACTGTTCCACAGCCACCTAGGCTACTATAAGTGCAAGTGTTAAATGACGTATTTCCACAAAAGACTGCTTGCAGAGAATCATGTGATGCAAATGACAGGTAAGGACATGTGGTAATACATACTACGTTTTGGAACCAGGGAAAATGCAGCACAAATTATTTATCAACCAAATTGATTGACTTGTGCACCATGACAAAAGTTTTCTTTGATCCATAAAAGGTCTTTTGCCAGAAAAATTGCTCTGAACATCAAGTACCCTGCAAGTTGTCACACATTTACATTATTGAAATAAAAAGAAAACACACCAGTAACCAGGTTAGGTACGTTACTATCTATAATCAATATCTCGGCACGTTACTGCCTTCTTCGGGATGGTAAGCTGAACATTATTGAACAAAATAATCGGTTTAGATTGTATACTTTGATTCCTGAACGAAGAAGCAGAGGTACTGCATACAACTAGGACTGCAATATCAGCTTTTGCCTGAAACACACACACATACACTTATAAAATTAATGCAATGTCATTGTATGAAGCCAGAACAATCACTAACTTACATAGTTGGTCACACAATTACCCATCACTGAACAATAAATCGAAGTCGGGTGGATTCAATGACTAAAGCAGTAAAGGCTTTGAAAAAACCCTCATCACAAAACATCCCCCCCCCCCCCCCCCCCAAAAATAAATAAATAAATAAATGAAATAAAACAGGTTGTGTTTATAGCGCAGTAAACACCATGCAGGTACAAGCGAAGATTTGACAGAGATTATCCTTGTTTTATATAGCACACATTTTCTAGTTTTAATCTCTCTCTCTCTCTCTCTCTCTCTCTCTCTCTCTCTCTCTCTCTCTCTCTCTCTCTCTCTCTCTCTCTCTCTCTCTCTCTCTCTCTCTCTCTCTCTCTCTCTGGAAAGTAATTTATTGACCTGTGGGTTATTTGCGTTTGTATACACATTGGTGATTCGTAAGCTATGTTGAAAGAGATTGTATATGGGGTGTCTTAAAAAAAATGTATATCAACAAAATCTGTCATTATTATCAGGCACACGGTTTTAACAAAGCTATGTCACGGAATGCAACATAAGTGGCTTAAAAAGTCGTGTTTTTGTGTGTGCAGGATATTCGCTAGGACAGGACCTCAAGCTGAACCAGCACAACAGCGATGCATTCTTCCATGGCTTCCACAAAAGTCTTTCACCTATAGCGGGCATTGCATACAGATAGTCCAAAGAGGGTTAGGGTTACCCTAACCCTCCTTTTTAAAAATTCTTTAGACCAATTATCCCTCTATTCCCATGTTAAACATGGAATAATTCTGGACAAATGCGAGGACGTTAGCTTTTTTTTATTTTATTTTTTTATCATTTTACTTATCATTAAAACTTGTTTAGATTTCGATTCGTAAACCATTTACAGTAATCCTTTGTTTTTTTAACTTTGTTCATCTTAACACAGTCATTTCGTTGTTTAGATTTATCATTAAATTTGTTACCATTATGCAGGAAAAATGTAGAATAAAACCAGGAGAGCTTTCGGTAGAAGATATTTCCTGTGTCAAAAGTTAATGCTTATTCTGATTGATGGGTGCTCCAAACTAAGTTATTTTGACTGCCTTATTCGAATTCATTTCCAAGACAGGGCTGAGAAGTGGAGAAGCTTAGGAGAGTATCGTAAAAATTGTCTGGGTGTTTATGCAAAACTTTCGAATATGTCAGATTTTACTTTGGAGATTTTAAATACTGTTAACTGACAGAAATGCTATAACTTCTACACCAATTGACTGGATAACTTCATATTCAGCATACTTAAACTTGATTTTATGCATGTGCAGTTCACAAAGTGGCAAATTTGTAGGTTAAATTATCTAACTTTTGCATCACCAATGACACCAACGCTTTCGTGTCTGAGGATTGCCCTGAACCTAGCTGTAACTGCATGCTTTCTTCAGGTCATCGATAGCCTGGGGGTTGAAGGGGATGTTTTTACATACTCAGACATTCAAAATAATCAAAAAGGTAAAAGCCTGAAGGGTTTAAATTAGGTAAAAATGGCTACCGCTCAATGTCAAAACTCGTTCTGTTTAGTCGACCCCCGAATTTGGAGAAAAAAATTAAAATTGCACAAAAGTCAGACCATTCAATTTACAAAATTGCCACTTACTGGAAAGGCAGAACATAAACTGAAGTTAATGAATACCATATATAAAATAATTGGTTCAACAGATGCAGAAGTAATTTGCATGGTTGTGGGTGTCCTTTTTAGGGGGGTCAACCCTGTAGAAGAGACGATTTTCTTTAATTATCAATCCGTAATATATTGTTTGTTATGCATACAAGATTAACATTGACAAATACTTCAAGACTCCTCATTGATCTTAAGAAATGTTGTGGTTTTTTTTTGTTACTGACTGATTCACTTTCTATTCACTTTACTCTACATAAGTCACGACAAGAAAAGCAAGGGAGGTAATTTCTTCGGAAGAGGTAATTCTCTCCCCTCAGAACGATTGTTGTAGTTTGTTTGATTTTGTTCCCTTCTAATAAGTATTATTTAAAATAGATCTTTACATCTTGATGTGAAAGGCGCAGTACCCCCCTCCCCCCAGGATGTTAAATTCTAGGTTGTGTCCATGTAAAATCCTGATCCTAGTCAAGATCCGAGTTGGTTTTTCATGCAACTGTGCCTCTTTATGCCACTCAATTAGACATACTTTGCAATCCATAATTGCACGAAACTAAGTACAGGAAATACGTTGTTGTCGTGTTTTTAATATTTCATAATGAAATAGAAAATGTCACAACTGGTTTCGTGTTGGGCTTTCTCTCTCTGTCTGAATCTCATAATTACTTCCTTCTGAGGCCTGAAATGTGTTGCAGGCATTGTTCAGCTTACATTTATTGTTACAATTTTTGTGGATATGTTATTAAGTGTGTCTGTGTTTCTATCATTCGTTATCAGTGTGGTTAAAAAAAAAAGCACACGTCAAAGTAATTTACCCTTCATCATTATCAAAACATGCAGATACAGGTAATAAATATTTGTGATACTTTAAACAAATACAATGTTTGTTTGTTGCGTCTTTTCTTTTTTTCAGAGCAAACACACATCGTATTTGTTCAAACGTGTATATTCTGCACTTTCTAATACCCTGCATGGATCTCCAAATCAAGAATAATGAAAAGTCGTCTAATAGCCCTGCAGCACTCACACGAACATGATAGAAGCATGCACCCAGGCTCGCTGTCTTCGGCTAAAAGAGCTTACCGTTGGATCTTCGCTCAGACAAATGTAGCTATCTTGTCCACTTGCTCCTGTCGCATAGATCTGCAATGTGCAACATCATCTTTGATTAATAAGTCTGAGGCACAGACAAACACACACGCGCGCACATTTGCGAGAGAATGCACATCAGTCTATTCAATCAAACAGTATAAAAACATACCACAGACGTGGTGGTGGAAACTGGACATTCGCCGTATAACAAACTCAAGAGATTCATTTGTGTGTGTATGTTTAATCAAAAGTTCATCTTGGGCACATTCAGTCTGTATTGTAACGGGACCCATCCCGTGAAAACTTCGAACAGATCTGATAAATTCTGAAATCCTTGACAATTTTTTTTTCCAATCATCTGTATCTGACCGAAGTAAAAAAAACAAAAATCAGCCAGTACACGCATCTACCCCCTCACACGACAATACATATGTGGCGAAAAAAGGAATCGAGAGGGGGGGAACAAGGAATAAATTAGATCCAGAAATAATTCCACTTCATCATTCCAAAATTCAAGTGTGAAGTGATCGGATACTGTGGTAAAGATACGTGCTTAGTATCACAACTGAAAATACAAGCCCTAGGGTTTTAAATCAAGGAAACAATTAAAGTTAAGGAAAGATCAACAGAAATGTCGAGAACATGTAAAATATTGTACTTACAATCCGTTTCAGCATGCTCTTCGAATAATAATCTCCCAGTCAGCCTCGTGCTTACGACTTCGACAGGATGTTGCCTCTCACGCTGAGCCAGTACATTTGGAGTGAATTCAAAGGCCAGAGATGCAGTACAAGCACATTAGTTAGATCCAATTCATTTACATTGCTACCTTGCCCAATTTATGGCTATTTCTGTTGGTAACATCACACATGTGGCAAGCAGTGCTTGTTGCCGACTCTGCTGGGACAGGCAGCAGACGATTTTATTTAGGAACCAAATTCTGATTGGTTAAAATATAAAACCGGAACTCAAAGTACCACTTGTTCTTTGGAAGTATCAAATCAAGAACAGATAAGCAGGTAAATCTGAAATGGGTTCAACACTTTTAAAAAATCGTAGTAAATCAGAAAACACAGTAAACGTTGGAAAAATCGTCCAGTATCGCTTCTACAGGTCTATACTTGGACAAAACATAAAGCAGTTCAGTAAAGCTGACACTTCAAAATGTCTGTTTAGTTACACTTTAAGCAAAAGCGGCAAAAGTCTTAACTTAATTCTCACTAGCAAGTAGCTATGAAAATTAAATCGACAAGGAAGGGAGCAAGCGTCAAAGTGGGCGCTTGCTGTTGTGCCGAACACAGAACGATCAGTACGTAAGGCTGTCCGCTCAAAACTGAATAGGACGAACCCTGTAGGCTACCGTCAAAACATAATGTGAAAGTATGTGAGACCTCGGGAAGGCGTGAAGCCCCCCAGGCCTAGGAGATAGACGTCAGCTCAAGAAAGACGTGACCAATCTCCTCCCGATAAACGGGTGATACCTGAGTACAGGATATCAAGCCCTCATTAGCGAGGAAAAAACCCTCAAGATAGAGCATAAGTGTCCCTGAAGTTCCTAAACTATAAGGGACAAACACCTCCAAAGAACCAAGCTGTGAATCCAGCTTGATCCAAACGATTAGCCAAAAGTAGGCCACTACTGGTGCATGACCTGCTTTGAGTGTCTACCCAAGCAAGACCGAGTGTATGACGCAGTCCTGCTTCCTGCGTTAAGAGTCCAAGTCTAAGAAAGACAAGGACTCATAACCCTCATGGGTTGTGACAGAAAAAGCCAAAGAAAGACCATGGCTATGAACTGGACTGTCAATACCCGTCGAGTAAGTTAAACAAGAGTGCCAAAACCGGCAGTCCTGTTGCCCACAAACTGAATTTAAATCTTCTTGCCAAAACAGAAGAAGTTAAAAGAAAGTCCGAACGACCTCCTAAAGAGGCCCAAAAAAAAGTGCATTCAAAGGCCGACAGCTGTCGTGAATGACCGCCTATCTACTCAAACAAAGTCTGTCATCCGCTTTCTACCTAAGTAGAATGCTGATCAGACTCGTAGTAATCCGAAAAAGTTTCGTGATAAAAAGAGGTCTGTGTGCTCAGCGAAACAGAAAACGATAAGTCCAACTGATCACAAGTTATCCTCTCCAGTCCATGCATGAGCAGATGGAGATAGTACGAGGAAGCCGCGATTCTGGTTGAACGACGGCAACCGAACGTGCGGGAAACACAAAGGCCGAAGCCTGGAGTGGCATGAACGAAATAGCTGAAAGCCGCAGTGCCCGTAGATCAGTCTGCTTGTAGGCAAATGACTACGTAACAAAGCCAAAAACAGAAATCAAAGCAACTACTGGTCGGCATACCGAAAACCAGGAAGCCAACCTGTCAAAAGATTCAAAAGACGAAGTGTCTTCAAGAAAAAAACCTGGAATTAATTTTGCTGCCAAATCGAGAGTAACCCTGAGTTTGGCCGAAAAACCAGAACTAGTCTGTTCATCGATGAAAGACCAAAGGTCAGACGCGGGGACCGACGCAAGCTGTATAAAAGATGCCATCACGTACAAAACCTTATCATCCGAGACAGGCGAAGCTGAACAGGAAGTAAGATACAAGGCATCACTGCCCCCAACGACCCAGAACCCCAAAGGGTTGACGTCGTAAGTTGCGAACAGGAAAGAACAAAGTGCTACGATTACCCGGAACGCCGGAAGACGAACCAGAAGTAGCCGAAAAACTCCAGTGCAGAAGTACCCGCAACACCGTGGTGGTGCGAACTGATGCTAATGCGTACGATCCTTCACTCGCCCAAACAGCCGAAGCGAAATCGGAAGTGAGAGACCTCGTGTAAACACGGCGTGGGAGAAACGGCGTGCCGGGACAGACATCTGCTCAGTGTTGACCTTAGCTAAGGTCGAAACGTCTTTAACACTTGCGTCATTCCGGAACTCAAACGGATCCAGGGAAGACCTAATAGAACGAGAGAGTGTCCAAAGGAGTGTCTCAGAGAGAGAGGCAAGATCAAGAGGGTACCTGCCTGTCTCTTCCAAATCAATACGAGAACCTTCTGTGTAGACAAGGTCTGTCTTGACGGTAACCGTCCTCCCTAAGAGTGGGCAGCTACGGCGTGACCGGAAGGGCTGCACTCAGTAGGGCAAAAGTGTCAATAAGGTTCTGAGGCCGACGGCCGAGTGAAAACCTGCGCGCAAGGGCAGATACACTAGCCTGTGGAAGTCGGACAGTGGTAAGCCAAGGCTTAGCAGCGACTGGAGCCTGACCATGAGCAGAGAGGAGAGGCACCGTGCCGACAGTCAGGGAGCTCGCCGTGCCTGGAAAGCTTGCTAAAATATTAGAGAGCTCATAAGCAACTAAAGAAGGCTCAGAGAACTGAAAACCTTCAGCTGCTGTTGGTGCTGGGCGGAAGTCACCCACCGCTGATGGTGGGGGTAAGACAAGTCCAGCCTATGAAACAACGCCGTCAGAAACATATTGTAAGCGACCTGTGCTGCAATAGCTAAGGTTGGCTTCAGCTTTGACGGTAATTGGAACTCAACGTCGTCATCATAGAATGAGAGATGATCGTCGAGCTCCGACTCCACTTCCGTATGAGTCGAAAAGTCCGCGTGACTCGCCGAGTCTTGGACATGATCAACCGGAAGCGAGGCTGACTGCAAACCGGAAGTAGAACTTCGGTGCAGAGCCTGCATGGAGCCAAACTTCCTGCCCAGGCGGAAGTGGTGACGCAAGTACACCGACGGGGGAAGTCATAGACAGCCCGCGTGCACCTTGGTCTCCAGATCAATGTAACATTGATTGCATTCCCGCGTCAACATCCCGTGAGCTCCGCTTCGTATGAGTCGTATGCCCCGGGTATGTCGAACTTTCACTCCCTGACCTATGAGGCGGGGGAGCTACTAGTTGCGGTCTATGCGGAACGCTTTCGCCAAAGAGCCTGGCTACCGGCGAACCCATGTAACATCGATTGCATTCCCGCGTCAACACCCCATGAGCTCCGCTTCGTGTGAGTCGTTTGCCCCAGGTATGTCGAACTTTCACTCCCTGACCTATGAGGCGGGGGAGCTACTAGTTGCGGTCTATGCGGAACGCTTTCGCCAAAGAGCCTGGCTACCGGCGAACCCAACGTACCTGAGGAGAGTGCCTGCTGTGCAGAAGCAACAGTGTCCCGAGGGACCATCTCTCCGAAGCTGGCGTGCGCCAGTTATCCCGCCCGCAAGTCCGCTGACGTGACTGTGGCCAAAGGAGGCAACCGGATGCGGGAAAGTGAAGAAACATCGCCAACACCCTTGGGCGGCGAACGCAACTCATCTCGCGTAGCCTGTAGATCGGCGGCAAGTTGCTGCTGTTGAGAAAACATGGTATACATATGCGAGGAGAAAGAAGAGAAAAGGGAAGAGAAAACTTGCTTATCACTCTTCTTAGGCTTAGCCGAACGAGCCCTACTCCTGTTATAGATTCTTTTAGAACAGGCATGGTAGGGCTTGCTGGTACAACAATATCAACCGAAAGCGAAAAATTAGACACCGGTTTTACAAGAGTAACCGTTGTCCCTTTGGGTTTATCTTTATCTGACTACTAGCAGGGGAAGAATCAGCAACTAACTGTCGAGTATTAGGCTTTTTCTTCTCTTTGTCCGCCATGTTGAAAACAACTCACAGAGAGTAGAACAACAACAACAAAGTTGACGGACACAAGGCAAAAATTCAAGTAAAACAAACAAAGAACGATCTCACCAATACAGCCGTAGAAGCAGAGACCGTGAAGAATAACCGGGGTGAAGATAAACTGCCAACCAGGCAGCTGGCTGAAAGCCAAAATGCGTAGCTCGAGAGAACAACGTCCTAGCGCTAGGACCGCTGAGGAAAGAGTGAAGTATTCCAATATGGCGGCGGCGGTCTCGCGTGCTCAGTCACGTGACGGTATGCCTTGACCTGTGACCCAGTTTACGGGGTCTAGGCTGTTCTTTTTTAGGGTTACTTCCCCTTAAGGGGTGAAGCGTAGTTCAGCGTCCCGGCACTTAAACCAGAGGTTAATGCTAGATGTGAGTCGGGATAAGATATGTAATTTAATCTATACAAGAAACACTTAACAAGGGTAAAGGGAGAAACAGAACCGTTAGTCCCCTCTTACGACATGCTGGGTAGCATCGGGTAAATTCTTTCTCGTCCCAACCAATATGGGACTCCCCCTAACCCGCGGGGGGTACACGCGTTGCCATGATCGCAGTAAAATATTTGGCTGCCAAATAAAAACTTTTCACAGCTCTTACACACAATTTGCACTTGTTCAGCTGGTTGCCAAGTTTTGAATTAAAACGTTCCACGAATGTTCACCCTTTTCTTTAATCAAAATGAACCCAAGCAAAGAATCCAGACTTCGTTTCTACTATTTTCATCAACAGAAAACTGTGAATGAAGAGATTGGTGGACATCATACCTGGTAGAAGCGAGCGGGCGAGAGTGTCTAATAACCAAAAGGTCTTCTCCTCACTTCGTAAGATCAGCAGCAGCATTCCAGTGATGAAATTCAATCCCTGAAATATAAGTACAGCAAAAATTCAATATTTGACGAACGAGAATAGTTCATTAGATTTCCCTCCTTTGAGCCATGTACGTGAAGCCACAGGCCGACTAAAACTCATATTTATAGGAGGCTAGTCAAGACTACAAAAGTGTGCGATTCTAATCTAAATAAAATTTTAAAGAATACAAGTAAAATGGATTGATACATCTCACATGAACCGAAAGTTCAAGCTGGCGCCATCACCAACCTGTGCCTGCGGTCAAGAAGACCAAACAGCGGAACACATCTTACAGCGATGTCCCTTACTAGATGAGGAACGAAAAGAAGTGTGGCCGTCACCAACTCCCTTGCAGACCAAACTATACGGCAGTCGACAGGAGTTGGAGAAAACGACAACATTTATCACCAGTGCAGGACTGATTGTGTAACCTCTGCGAACGCCAAGAAGAAGAAGAAGAAGATTGATACATAAACGTTATTTGTATTTTTGACCCAAATATGACATTTGACACACTCTCCACAGTATACTATACTAGCTACTAGCTGCTAACATAGTTCAACTCGACACCTCAATGTCAACGGTTAACAGAACGTCACCTCAATGTCAAAGGTTAACAGAACGTCACCTCAATGTCAAAGGTTAACAGAACGTCACCTCAATGTCAAAGGTTAACAGAACGTCACCTCAATGTCAATGGTTAACAGAACGACACCTCAATGTCAAAGGTTAACAGAACGTCACCTCAATGTCAAAGGTTAACAGAACGTCACCTCAATGTCAAGGGTTAACAGAACGTCACCTCAATGTCAACGGTTAACAGAACGTCACCTCAATGTCAACGGTTAACAGAACGTCACCTCAATGTCAACGGTTAACAGAACGTCACCTCAATGGTTCTCTTGATCTGTGTAAAATGTCATATCTAGGTCAAAAATATTATAAATAACATCAATTTCCTTTACCTTACAAAGCAGAAACGCTCATTTTAAACAGAATACAGTGGAACCCCCCTTTTAAGACCTCCAAAAATCTGAGAAAATCAGGCCTTAAAAAAGAGGTTGTGGAGAAAACAAAGGGTAAATACACAGAGGTTATGAACAGAAAATCTGAGAAAACAGGGTCTTAAAAGGGAGGGAGTCTTAAACTGGGGGGTCTTAAACGGGGGGTTCCACTGTAATGTGACTGTGTGACAGACCTGACAGTAACCGATGTGTGGATTGTGGAGAGCGAAAGCGGTGAGAACATTCTTCAGAGGTTTCTGTAGTCCTGCAGGATCCCTGATGTCGACAAAATAGATGTTCTCTGGGAATGTCCGATGAATGTCTGTTAAAGGAAAAATGTAATAAATGTACACACCAACAACAGAGGTACAAGTGATAAAACAATTTCACATTATTAAGACACTGACAATTGCCTCGGAGCAAAACAGAAAAAGCTTCTGCGGTATTTAACTGTGCATGAGCTAATCCAAAAACTAAGAGACTGCCAACATTCCAAAATTCAGAATAAAAAAACAAGGTAAGTCAATGTTGGAACGTTGTTATTGACAAAATTAGGTTACAGTCACAAGTATAGGTAAATAGAACATTCTTTCGACGCTGACGTCATTCCCTTTTCACGTCATTCATTTCGTCATACAATCAGTCATTCGCTCGGCTTCCTGGCGAGTGAGCAAAAACTGAATTCCATCAAGACAAGTTTATTGTGATATGTGTTAAAAGACCGTTGGGTCGACATATTAATTTTGTGACTGTAGCGTAATTTTGTCAATAACAAAGTTCCAACAACTTACCTTTCTTGTTTTTTGATTATGCATGAGTTAATCTTCTTGCAAGTGTGTCCAAAAGATGCCCCTATGCATGCCGCTAATCTAATAGTTACATAAGCAGCGAGTTTGACAAGAAACAAATTAACTCATCCCTCTATGCTAACCCTGCCAACTTTAGCAAAAAGTTGATCAACTACTCTACAAAACTACATGGTTTAGATTACAAACTACATGCTTTAGATTACAAGTCTGCATCCAAAAACACAAAACAAAATGTAACCAACCGTTGCACTCATAGACTATTTTCGAAAATATCTCTCTCAGAATTATCAGCAGTCTGGAAGAGTAAGAACGGCCCTTTACCTCGGACAAGGTTTTCACAGCATCCAGAGCAGGTTCCATGCTTACGATTGGCAGTTTATCCTGCGATCGGTTAACAAACAACAAACTCGATGTGTATGTTTATGCAGCGCTTGCACAATTAATATAATACCCTTTTCTTTCGAAAACCAGCGTTCACGAGCTCATTGGAATTCAGGATTTGAAGCGAAAATGCTCACTGTGCCACGTAGTGATCGCCTCACAACATGTTTTTTGTCCGAGGTCACAAGGGTTTGGCTTGAGGTCACGTGATTGTAGGAAAACACATGCTTATAGCCACCACTTCCAGTGATCAACAAGCAATCGAGTGCGATTCGTGGCTCCGATGATTATACTTTGTATTTTTGTGAAAAAAATGGTATCACATTTAGTGCACGCTGCGTAGCATTCACATCATAGTAAGTTGTTCGTCCCGATCGCAAGTTAGAGCCGACCAAAGGCGCGAACATCCTCTATATGCTCGAGATAAACCTGTCCAAGGTAAAGGGGCTCTTATAAACTACTAACGGTAAGTCTCTACCACATCGCTGAAAAATCCTGACAGAGTTATTTCCAGAAAAACATCTATTAGCTGATCTTGCAAGGTTTACCAAATAGTTAATACGTGCATGCATGCTAATTGAGTCATACGTACGCAGTAGCCTTGATAATTAATTTATTATATCATCTGCTTGCAGATCTGCTTCTTCCACTGTCTTATTGTATGAGTGGGCTGTGAGCTATTTTATTATTAGCTCTCCCACATCCACTCCAATCTGTACAAGCAGACTAATGTAAGAATATGGTAATTAATAATTGTCATATTTTCAACTTGCCAATTAGGCAGCAATGCTCTGCATACTTGACGATAATTGCATGCATAAAAAAGCTGCACTGGACCCTGGTATAACAATTTTGTCTATTTCTCAATCTGCAAAAAAACAGACACCCTGGCCTTGGAACCATGCAGTCTAAACTAAGTGTCCCTACAATTAATTAATGTAGGTGCAGGCCTAGTTGATTATTATAAGACACTGAGGAATGAAAGATTAGGTGTACTTTATTGGGAGGTGTCCTCTCATTTTCGGGGCGTTAAACATCACTGGTACCACTGTAGTAACCCATAGACTAGTATTTATCTGATGATGCGAAAGTTTATTATCTCTATATAATCTTCACCCTAACCAATCTAAACTACTATCGTAATTTCAAGACTATAAAGTGCAACTTTTTTTCTCAAATTTGACCCCTACGCTCTGTTGACTGGTATTGACTTAATGTGCATAGCTAAATGTGGTTCCGCTTTTTGAAACAAAGTGCGATGTATAGTCCCAAAAATACGGTAACTATAACTCCATACCAACATATCATATGTCAACCGAAGCTCGATCAACAGCACAATTTCGCGCAACAAAGGTGTAAATACAATATCTTATATGATAAGGACGCACAAACCCAGCCTAATGCTTTCGATGACATCTGTGGCCGGTTTCTGACCCAGCAGCTGTTTGTACAGTCCCGGTGCCTCTTTCATTCTGTCTGCTGCACCACTTACTTCCATCCACACCTGTAATTATTGTTCGGCAGGTAAGCCAACATGCGTGGAATGCACCTAAGTTATCTAACACAGGCTTATGAATAAAGAATTTAATTCATGGTACAGTACGTGGTACCTGCTTTGACATGACGCCCACGTTGTTACTACATTGCAAATGGTCTGCCTGAATGTCACGACAGAATTGTATTGGTCAAGACAAAACAAGTCGCGTAAGGCGAAAATACAATATTTAGTCAAGTAGCTGTCGAACTCACAGAATGAAAATGAACGCAACGCAACGCAGCAAGACCGTATACTCGTAGCATCGTCACTCCACCGCCCGTGGCAAAGGCAGTGCCCGTGGAATTGACAAGAAGAGCGGGGTATTCGTTGCGCTGAGAAGGATAGCACGCTTTTCTGTACCTCTCTTCGTTTTAACTTTCTGAGCGTGTTTTTAATCCAAACATATCATATCTATATGTTTTTGGAATCAGGAACCGACAAGGAATAAGATGAAAGTGTTTTTAAATTGATTTCGAAAAAAAAAATTTGATAATAATTTTTATATATTTAATTTTCAGAGCTTGTTTTTAATCCAAATATAACATATGTATATGTTTTTGGAATCAGCAAATGATGGAGAATAAGATAAACGTAAATTTGGATCGTTTTATAAATTTTTATTTTTTTTTTACAATTTTCAGATTTTTAATGACCAAAGTCATTAATTAATTTTTAAGCCACCAAGCTGAAATGCAATACCGAAGTCCGGGCTTCGTCGAAGATTACTTGACCAAAATTTCAACCAATTTGGTTGAAAAATGAGGGTGTGACAGTGCCGCCTCAACTTTCACGAAAAGCCGGATATGACGTCATCAAAGACATTTATCAAAAAAATGAAAAAAACGTTCGGGGATTTCATACCCAGGAACTCTCATGTCAAATTTCATAAAGATCGGTCCAGTAGTTTAGTCTGAATCGCTCTACACACACACACACACACACACACACAGACACACGCACATACACCACGACCCTCGTCTCGATTCCCCCCTCGATGTTAAAACATTTAGTCATAACTTGACTAAATGTAAAAATAGGGACTACCGTAGCAACAAAAGGTGTCCCTTTTTGGGAGATGACAATCCTTTCATCAGAGGGGCCTCACACCACAGGTACCACTGTAAAATCAATCAATGAGTCTTATATCGCGCATATTCCGTGGGTACAGTTCCAGGCGCTCTGCAGTGATGCCGTGTGAGATGAAATTTTATACGGCCAGTAGATTGCAGCCATTTCGGCGCATATTTACCTTTCACGGCCTATTATTCCAAGTCACACGGGTATAGGTAGACAATTATTAACTGTGTCTAAGCAATTTTGCCAGGAAAGACCCTTTTGTCAATCGTGGGATCTTTAACGTGCACACCCAATGTAGTGTACACGGGGGGGAGGTTCGGACACCGAAGAGAGTCTGCACACAAAGTTGACTCTGTGAAATAAATTTCCGCCGAACCTGGGATCGAACTCACGCTGACAGCTGCCAACTGAATACAAATCCAGCGCGCTACCAACTGAGCTATGTCCAATAACAAAAGTATACTTTTCAGAAGATTGTATACCCTTGTGCATGCTCATAAGCAGCAACCAAATGCATAACGAATGCACAAACTGATGCAATCTCTCATTATATCCAAATTCCCCCCTCAAAAGAAACACAGCTGCACACCCTTGCTAGTGTAGAATACAATACATGCATAAGGTATTTGTCAAGCAGATTAGTTTACTACTAAGATTCACATGTATCATCGCAGGCACACTAGCATATGGGTGCGTCTCAGAATCTCGTCCTCTGTTTGTGACATTATCACCAAAAGTAAAATCTTCCCAGAAAACTTTGATAATACTATTTACACACTTCTCAGGGTGTACCTTTTCAGTTTAAACAAGAAAAAATATAACATTGCCTTTAGTTTGCCATTTTTTGAGCATTATTTGGACCATGTGTGCAAAATCACCCGTGTAACATGGAAAAAATAAAAGACAAAAAAACTGCATTTATAAGGCTGAAAACGACTTTTATTCAGTTATTATTGTTGAATCACAAGCCATTATAGAGTTCAATATGAAATGACTACATGCAAACAACAAAATAATGTTTTTTTCAATGTTCCATGCATTCGTCAAAATTTCAATACAAAAATGAAAATTAATTAATGATATCCTGATCAGAACATGTTGATACATGGCATTCATTCAGTCTTATTGACATTTAACCTTCACAATAGCATATATACAAAGATTTGTTGCTCTAAGACAAAATGTTAGAAAGTTATCCCAAAAGAATGCAAAATGGTCACCGATGTAACATGGAAACATCACTTTTGTAACAAAGAAACGGTTATGCTTTTTCCCACAAACTTTACTAAATGAAGCTGATTTTGCAACCAGATTCTTCTTAGGTAAAATGCCAAACACTAAAACAGGAACAGAAAGAAAAAAAGCTGGATAAAATCAAGAAAACTTTGCCCCAAAAAAGAGGAACATTAATGAAAAGTTCATCACCGACGTAACTCGGAAACGAACAACCAGACATGTATTATAAGGTTTGACATGAAGAATGCAAATGTTCAAAAGTGGTTCATTCAATTGTTAAGACAATAAACCAAAGGCATTGGTTACATATAGAACAGTTGCCACTTGCAGTTAATTAATTTATTTTAAAAGAAATAATGCCCCCTGGCATTGAAGGTGGGGTCACGAATCATGGTTGCATCAGATGCAGGGACTAAGGAAATATCATCGATCCCTGGAAAGCAATAGTAGTTCCCCTCCGGTTTCCTTCGAAGGAACGGTACCACCAGTTCATCAGGTCGAATCTCTTGCACATGAAACATGCAAGTACCAGCGATTTCAACCAAAGATTGATGCAATATGTGTACTAGTTTCACTAACATGAATTTGTTTAATGTCTATCAAGATTTTGATGCATCCACATTCACTGGCTAAAAACAAAATAAAGTAATTATTTTGTTCAGACTTACCATTCCATTGAACATACAACTTTTACAATTAAAGAAAACATTGACACTTACCGTTCCTTTAAATGGATTTCGGAAATTTAATTTTGATCATAATTTTTTATATTTTTAATTTTCAGAGCTTGTTTTTAATCCCAATATAACATATTTATATGTTTTTGGAATCAGGAAATGATGTAGAATAAGATGAACGTAAATGTGGATCGTTTTATATAAAATAAAAAAATTATTACAATTTTCTGATTTTTAATGGCCAAAGTCATTAATTAATTTTTAAGCCACCAAGCTGAAATGCAATACCGAAGTCCGGCCTTCGTCGAAGATTGCTTTACAAAAATTTCAATCAATTTAATTGAAAAATGAGGGTGTGACAGTGCCGCCTCAACTTTTACAAAAAGCCGGATATGACGTCATCAAAAGTATTTGTCGAAAAAAAGAAAAAAAGGTCCGGGGATATCATACCCAGGAACTCTCATGTCAAATTTCATAAAGATCGGTCCAGTAGTTTAGTCTGAATCGCTCTACACACACACACGCACAGACAGACAGACACACACACACACATACACCACGACCCTCGTTTCGATTCCCCCTCTATGTTAAAACATTTAGTCAAGTTTTGACTAGGTGAAATCGAAAGAAAAACTATTATTAACAAATGTTTAGCCTAATTTTTCACTTCATAGAATATCATAGCAGCAAAAACTCACCTTTTCTCAAGAACCTGGGGTGTTGATCACTGTCGTAACAAAATCACAGACTTCGGAAACATTCTCGAAATCTTTCTTCGCTGCTGGAAGCTGAACTATTTCTCTCTGTAACTGCGCATGCGTAGTCACCCGCACCTCTAAGTCACTACGCGCAAAATAGTTCTAATCTTTCTTCAAAACTCTGAACATTATTTGCAAAACCGTTCACCATCGTAACTGAATTTTGAAGAAGCATGTCATATCGCGCAACTTTCAACTTAGTTTGCAGATGCAATTTTGAGAAAATAATACTTAAATAACATTTAGCTTAGCGATGTTCTATGCCCTTTCATGTCTAGATCGTGTTGAAGATGAATATGCAAATTCTAAAGTTCAAATTTAGGACTTGTTGCTGTTGCACGCGTGCGGAAACCTATGTTACGACAGTGATGGCAAACTTTCAAGCGATTAATTTCGTTTAAAAAAACAATTCTGTGGACAAAATAACATTTCAACTGTCAAGTACACTTAAACCAAACACACATAACAAGAATAGCAGTCCTTGGACATTCTAAACGATTCTTGTAGTGAGGTGCAAAACTAGTTGATGGTTCATGTCACAGATCAGACCTCCATTTTTCACGCATCCAATCATTTCTTTCGCAAAACAATCTTCATAATAATCATGCAAAATACTCAATTTTGTTTGTACTATT